>NC_056733.1:1786534636-1786579636 GCF_019279795.1 Protopterus annectens | reverse complement strand
CAAATAAATGTTCAGTGCCAATTGAGAAATCTAGAGCTGAGGGCAGCTCTTCATTTTGATCTTATGGTTTCATGGCTCACTAATGGTGAAGGCAATAAATTGAGAGGTCTAGACATTGTTTATGGAGAGAAACATTAAATTAAAAGTACAAGGGCAAGCAGTTTTGTAAAAAATAAAGTCTGAATTTTTTGGACGTGATTAAGAGATAACAGCTTTTCTGGTAACTAAATACTTTGACGCATTTACTGCAACAGTGTATAATTTAGTTTTATTTAAAGATATCCAGAGTACTTTTTCTCAAGGCTAAAAGTTAATATTTTCCAAAACACCCAATGTATTTTTCACATCTCTGAGGGAAATAAAGATAAGACAAGAAAAGTCAGCAATTAGTGTAAGTAGAATTACAGGCTGTAACATGTGTCATAGCATATATATGGTCTTAATTTTAAATTGAGTTTTGCCTGTATGTGCAACTGTCAGTTTGGAACAATTGTTTCTTTCAGGAGGTTAAACTTTATTATATGAAGATGTGCATAGTCATGTGTGTTTGTTTTAAGTTAAAAGATTATGGGGGTGTTCTTGGGATGTATTTTTGAAGGTTTTCATTAAAATGAGAAAATCAAAATGAGGCCAGCACCAAAGAGTGAAAGTATATATAATACACTTTAATACACTATGGCAAAACCAAACAATCAGACCGGTTTCAGCCCCATGGCCTTCTTCAGTGAACAAAATGTGTTATAAAAATCACAACTAGGTTATACTGAAGATGACAAAATACAGCTGTATAAAAGGTCATCCTGTCAACATTAGTGGGTACATGTAACACTAAAGCTGGAAATAGATAGTTAAAGAAATGGTCATATATAATAGGTAGGAATAATGACTTCTTATCATAATGGTAACAACAAATGCATTATTTTAGAACATGAATGACCTCACAGATATACACAAAAATGAAAGAATATTGAATTAATTCAAGAACTGCAGAATACAAATAGCAATACTACAGTATGACTCAGTCATAGTCCATGTGGGTGTAAATGACCTGAGACATATCTCCATAGACTAAATGAAGAGAGACATCATAGAGCTCTAGGTATATGTGCCCAGACTGGTATATGCCTAGCACTGAATAGCATTTTACCTTCTCCAAGGATGATGCCACAATAAGAACAAAAGATAACAGAATTTAATAATTGGTTTAGTTTTTTGTGTCTTTCTAAGGGGGTGCAATGTTTGCCAGCATGAAAGACGATGGTCAACAGACCATGCTGCTTTGCCAAGGATGGTCTGATCCTCTCCCCTCTAGGCTTTCAAATATTAGCTAAAACATTGCCTTCCCCATAGTGTCTTTTTTAGGCAATGCCAAACTGAAAGTACTTCTGACCTAGCAAATCAAAACCAAGAAAATCTAAAGGTATTACTGCTGAATGCTAGGAGTCTAAATAAAATACTTCATTCCTTAGAAGTTCTCTTCACACTAAAGAATGTTGATGTTTATGTAGTCACTGAGATATGGATTACAACCATTGGGAACATAACAAGAGTGCAAGGTTATAATTCCTTTCACACATTTATACCAGCTGCTATACAGAGGGGGACTAAAGGTGGAGGTATCTTAGTTTACATCAAAAATAAATATACCTCAAGGCTGGTCAAACAGGACAATGTACTTGAGTTTCTCCATGTTCAAATCACCATAGGCAAAATCCAAAAGCACTTTCTGACCTAGCAAATCAAAACCAAGAAAATCTAAAGGTATTACTGCTGAATGCTAGGAGTCTAAATAAAATACTTCATTATTTAGTAGTTCTCTTCACACTAAAGAATGTTGACGTTTGTGTAGTCACTGAGACATGGTTTACAACCATTGGGAACATAACAACAGTGCAAGGTTATAATTCCTTTCACACATTTATACCAGCTGCTACACAGAGGGGCACTAAATGTGGAGGTATCTTAGTTTACATAAAAAATAATTATACCTCAAGGCTGGTCAAACAGGACAATGTACTTGAGTTTCTCCATGTTCAAATCACCATAGGCAAAATCCAAAATCACTTTCTTGCAAGTTACAGGTCCCCTTCTATGACCCTGGAAACCCATAACATGTATTTAAACTTATTGGAAACACTCTTCATCCAACCCAATAACATATTTATAGGTGACTTTAATTACCCCTCTGTTAACTGGGAATCCTATATGACACCAAATATACAGGTACAGAGATCCCTGGATTTTGTAAAGACAAATTCTCTGGACCAGATTTTCACTGCACCAACCAGGAGTGCAACTGTACTGGATGTGGTCCTCATTAATATGGGAGAGTGCTACACACCACTTAATGGAATGTTTTCCCTGGTAAGGTCAGACCACAAAATGGTCTCCTTTGAAGTAAAAATAAAACCTGGCTACACAGGTAACCCTGGAATATTCAGGAACTACCCAAAGCTAACTTCTTGTTATTAAGTAATAACATGGCAAAACTTGAAACCCCCATAAAACCTGAGAACACTGCTGCTTATGCAGAACTGTTCACAGAAACCCTATACAAGCATGTTAATAGCCGCATAAAGGCAGCTGTATCTACCATGAAGTACAGAACTAAGTCAAAAAAGCAAGCCACCCTGGCGGAATCACAAATCAATAGGCTGTAAAACAGAAGGAAGAAATCATGGCAAATATTAGGAGGTGCAGCACCCACTGGTATAAAAGCATTCGCATCAAACTAAATAAACAACTCAAAGGACAAATAAAGTCTACCAAAGCCAAGTTTATGGTAAATTTGGCCTCCCAGGCCAAGAACAACTACAAGGCATTTTTTTTAGCTATGTCAACAACCTCAAAGGCAATACAAAAGTGTGTGCAAAGCTCATTGTAAATGGAACCACCTATACTGAACATCTGATCAGTTGCCAATATTTATGTAAATGAGAAAGCAAAACTAATCGATACAAAAAGAACAGCACCAAAGATATTTGAAGAGAAATTCAGTCGAAGGCATCTGGACATGGAAAATTTTACAAAACAAAAAATAAGGAAACAAAGAGGAAAAGTATAAAATAGGTTAGTAATGGAGAAGTTAAAGAAATAGAAACTGAGGTTATGGATTACCTGCAAAGTGAAAGGTAAAGTATAGAAAATCTAACCCTGATAACATCACAGCAGGTTAGCGCAAAGGATCTCCAAAATAATGATAAAACAGAGGAATGGGAAACATCTGATTAGTTGCCATATGACGATAGTTTGGAGCCTTCTATATGAAACCAGTACAAAAGTTCAGTTGGAGATACACAGCAAAGGAAGGAACAGGAAACTGTGGCAATGCTGACACAGTCAATGTTGTGGAGTGATAGAGCAGTGAGTCCCCATATAAAAGAGCAATGGATGAAACAGGATAATTCTGAAGAGAAAGTGGCATAGGAAGAGGCTGTGGAATATTCTACAAAATGTCCATAGGGAGTAGTGAACAAAGAATGTGCCCTCGGTTTAAAAGAAAATGATCTAAGCGAAGAGTTGCTTGATTTAACAGAGATTGACAGGCATATTAAGATCAATGAAAGAAATAGACTACAGAAAGTCAATAAACCCCCAAAAGTTAGAAGTTTGATAAAACAAATGACCACATTAATTAGGGCTGTTCATAGAGATTCATGCAATATGACATAATTAATAACAGATAAAGTCTTATCACAAAAACTCAGGGCAGTAAGGGAAAGAAATGAAAGAAATCAAATGCCATCATGGAAGTATCAAATAGAGAAAACTGCAAAGCAATTAAGATCGGAAGCATCACTTTTAGTAGAGTATAGAAGAGGGAACAGATCAACAAAAAATACTCAAAAAATAAATGTGATAAAAGCAATACACATTATCAGAACAGTTCAGCATCTATAATGCACTATCTCAAGTAATAAACTTAAAATATCAGCAAAGGCAGAAAAAGATATACAGATAAATATAAAGGAAAAATACAAAATAAGTTTTATGGAGAATTGGTAAACAAGGCAAAAGGAATTGAAACACCACCAAAAAAAAGAAGAAATAGATACATTTTGGAGAAATATCTACGAAGATCATGCGGAACATAACAAAGATGTTAAATGGATAGAAGAAGTTAAAGAAAGAATAAGAAGTTGAAATGTACAGGATATGAAAGAGGCTGAAGTAATGGCCAGAGAGACTGAAACAAAGTTAAGAAAAGCTCCAAATGGAAAACCCCAGGCCCTGATGCAGTACCTAAATTCTGGTTAAAAGTGTTAACATCTTTGCATCAATAAACTCCTTACTTTGTATTTTTCCTTTACATTTATCTGCATATTATGAAGATTTAGCCATAAGTATGAACTATTTATATGCTCACCCCAAACAGGCACTAACCTGGTTAACAACAGAAAAAGCAATACTTCTACTTAAGAGTGAAGCCGCAAGCTGACTAAAAACCTATAGACCAAGAACTTTTCTTTTGTTGATGTATAAACACTGGAACTGATGCTGCAGAGTTCATAGTCATTTAGAAGAAAACTCAGTCATGGCAATGGAGCAAAAGAGTAACAAAAGAAAGTCATATGGAACAAAGAATTATTTATTGTTAAATAAATTCATAATGGAAAACTGTAAAAAGAGGAAGAATCTAAGTATGCCATGGATAGACTGCAAAAAAAGCATTTGGCAGTATCCCACATTCATGGAACAAACAAATAAGACAACTCGTAAAATCCTCTATGGGCAACTTCAAAAAAAAAAATGGAGCAACCATAACCAAGGATAACCATAAGGCATTCTTCAGCTGTATCCATAACCTAAAAGGTAGGACCCAGATGTGTGCTAAACTAGTTGTGGATGACATCACACATACTGATCCTGCAAAAATAGCTAACCTATTAACTGACAGGTTTGATGAAAATTTCATCCCCCTGTCACCTCCTAAAATTCCGCAAAGCATTCCCTCTATATCTCTCCTGCCTTGCATCTCCAAAGAGCAAGACATTAATACTCTCTCTAATGCCAAAGACACAGCCTCTATGGGACCAGATGGCATCCTAGGTTGCATTTTAAATGGTCTAAAAATGAGTTAGCAACTCCATTAGGCACTCTTTTCAACCACAGTCTGAATACTGGTTTTGTCCCTGCTGAATGGAAAACAGCAACCGTCATCCGCCTTCATAAAGGAGGTACAGCAGCAGGCCCTGGGAACTACAGACCCATAAGCTTAACCAGCCTTATCTGTAAGGCCATGGAACAAATCATCATTGACCTTATAAATAAGGATATAGGTGATTTCCAAACCCTTGATCCAACACAGTTTGGTTTTGTCAAAGGCAGGTCATGCCTCTTAAACATGGTGGACTTATTTGAAATTATCACCAGAGCCATAGATGAAGGCAAATCTGTACATACAGCCTACCTTGACTTAGCCAATCCCTTTGACACAATCCCACATTCGAGCATCATTGATAAACTCTCCCAGCTGAATATCAATCCTTATGTTGTCAGGTGAGTTGTTAACTGGTTCATCGACAGATCACACTCAGTCAAAGTTGGGGATTTTACTTCAACCAGCAGACCTGTCAGCAGTGGAGTTTCACAGGGGTCAGTGCTGGACCCCCTATTGTTTGGAATATACGTCTCAGAAGTTCAGGCCAAAGCAGAGGGGCTGTGACTGACTAAGTTGGCTGATGACTGCAAATTAGTTGACGTCATTGAATCCCCAAACAATGTCAATATACTTCAGGAGGGACATATACAAACCAATGATTGGTGCCAAAGCCATAGACTCAAACTCAGTGCTAAAAAAATGTATTATCATCCCCTTCAGTAAAAACGATATTCCTGCAAACTATCATATAAATAATAATACCCTAAGTAACAACTCAGTAGTGAGAGACTTGGGAACGCAAGTTGAAAGTAGCCTAAACTTTGACCACCATGTGTTTACTGTGGTAAGGAAGGCATTCTACTTTGCACACATCATTAGCAAAGATATTGCCTCAAGAGTGAAGGAGGTCATAACTTCCCTGTACTCAACCCTCATCAGGCCAATAATTGAGTACAATGCTTCCTTTGATATGTACCTTACCAGGCAGCTACAGCAACTTGAGAAACCTCAGAGATTCCTAGCCAAGAAAGTCAGAGTCTCTGGCACGTCATACATTGACAGACTGAAGTCACTGTCACTGTACTCGGTAGCATACAAACTACTTAGAGGAGACTTGTGCCTGGCCTAAAAACAATCTTGAATCCTTACCTAATGGAAATGTTGCATATCTGCAAGTCAAATGGGACAGGGGTCACCCGCTCCAGGGACCTTAACCTGGCCTGGAACACAAATAGGACCCACAGGAGAGACAGATATGTCTCTCAGAGGTTGTAGCTCATCTGGAGTAGGCTATTAATTCAAATCAAACAGAGCCCCTCAATGATTTTATTTAAGCATAGCCTGGATGACTGGATGGGAAACCATAAATTCTTAATGGGATTTCACCTATGACCCTTCTAGATATGGGCAGTCATTGCTAACTAAGATCTCAAGTCTAGGCAAAATCCTTTATATTGGGTTTTTCTAGCATTATATTGGGTAAACATGGCTAGGCTTATAAATACCTTTAGGTCAATAGCCTAGTAACCACCTATGAACAGAAAGACACAAAGTCATAAAATACCAGGAATTGCAGGCAGAAATGAGGACAATGTAGAAGAAAGATACCCAGACAATTCCAATAGTAGTAAGAGCAACAGGTTTTATAAAAAAGAATTTACAATCGTACTTTGATATGTTACTGATACATGTAGTCAATAATGGGCACATTGTGAGTTCTGCCAAGAGCACTTCTGGCTAACATCAAAGATTGAAACAATGCTAATTTTGTGAACTTTAATCATACTTTGACTTAGGAATGGAGTGTATTCCCATCGTGGTATTAGAAACCAAAAGGACCTGGAGAAATTAAAAAAGCCAGAAGATATAGCAAACCTAGTGGCTGACAAATTCAGCTCCAACTTTACCCCTCTCTCCCTGTCAGCCTTCCTTCAGAATATACCATCAAATATAACTTCCCCTCTTATCACTAGGGATCAGGTCCTTAATTCTCTCTCTAAAGCTAAGAACGCTGCATCAATGGGCCCAGACAATATCCCAGGATACCTTCTAAATAGCATGAAACATGACCTATCAGGCCCTCTGGAATTATTATTTAACTGTAGCCTCCAAACAGGTTTTATGCCTCATGAATGGAGAACAGCAACAGTCATCCCTCTGAACAAAGGTAGGCCATCTACAGACCCTGGAAACTACAGATCCATACATCTCAATAGTCTCATATGCAAAGCCATGGAAAGAGTTATCATGGAAATGATCAATAATGATATAGTAAACCTCCAGACCCTGGATCCAACCTAATTTGTTTTAGATAAGGGCAGGTCATGTCTACTCAATCTGGTAGACTTCTTTGAGAAGGTCACCAAAACAATGGATGAGGGTAAAATGAGTCACACTGCCTACCATGACCTGGCCAAGGCATTTTACACCATAACCCATTTGGGCATTGTTAACAAACTCAAGAGGTTAGGTACAAACCCTTATGACACCTGGTTGATAGCCAACTTGCTCACATACAAGATCCAGGATGTTAGAATTGCGGAGTCCAACTCTACAAAGAGGCCAGTCACAAGTGGAGTCCATCAGGGATCAGTCCTGGGACTGCTCCTTTTTTGGCATTTCCTTTTCTGAAATCAAGGACAATGTCAATGGCCTCTGACTGACTAAATTTGCAGCTGATTGCAAATAAGGAGCTGTCATTGAATCCCAGACTGACACAAATGTTCTCCAGGAAGGGCTGACACAGACAAACATCTGTTGTTAGAGACATGGACTAAAACTAAATGCCAAGAAATGCAAAATGGTATCCATGAAGGAAGTCATCCACCCTTGGTTGTTATCATATTGACAACATACACCTTAGAATTCACCCAGTAGTCAGTGACTTAGGGACACACTTAGACAGTAATCTAGCCTTTGACAATCACGTGTCTACAGTAGTGAGGAAATCATTCTATGTTGTGCAACTTATGAAGAGTGAAAAAAGATAACTATAAATTTGTTTTAAATCCAAAAGTGAGGCAAGTACTACCATGCTGTATATGAAGCAAATTCACTTTATTAAAACAATAAAAGCAGTATCATAAGTGCTTTTGGGTAAATCCCTTAATCATATGATAAAACACTAGTAAAAACATAGTAATAACATAGTACAACACAGCCAATAAAAATTAATAATTTACCCTCCTTTTTGCTAGAGCTGGTTTTAAAGGGACAACATAATTTAATCCTGGGGCTTTGTCAGCTCCCAGTCTAAGAATCCATTGCATCTCTTTGTATTCAGTTTCATTATACAAGTCACCCATTCTTTGACTTCTATTTACAATACATATAACCATAAAGGCAAATACATGATTACTATGCAATTCTATATGCTTGTACAGTGCATTGTGTTCTTTTCTTAACCTTATATCTGATAGATGCTTAAAAATTCTATCGTTACATCTGCAATTTGTTTTTCCTACATAATATGCAGTACACTGTTGACAATTCACAATATAGTCAACATTTTGTGTGTTACAGTCAGCATACATATTCAAAAAGTAATTCTTGTTGGTCCTGGGGTGTATAAAACAGTTCCCTTGCAGAATGTGCTTACAGGCTTTACAATGTAGGCATGGATAAGTTCCCTTCTTCTTAATGCCTGAATATTTAAAATGCATAGGTTCTTGACACAAAATATCTTTCAAATTTTTATGGACAAAGGATGTTAATTCTGATGTGGTGCCCCCCTCCCCCCCATATTTTTTGTTCTTATAAATTTGTTTTAGTAAGGGGCCACTGGCAAAATATGCAGGCTATGCGGGCATGTATTTATATTTCAACTAAAACTGCTATTATGGGGCTTATGAAAATGTTGGCAAAATAATCAGCTTTTAGCAGGGAATATTACTTATCGGTGGGAGCTATAACTTTATTTGCATCAGTGATCATTTGCATCAGTATCAGAGTGACTTAGAAGGGAAAATATAAAAAAGGTAGATTTCTAAAGAAATTCATGAAAATATTTGGTAAAGAAGACAGATTCAGTAGAAGGAACTCAAAAAATTTACATATTATTCCTCAACTGGGCTAGAGTAGACAGAAATTGTATTTCACAGGAATATGTGCATTTAATTGAAAGCTTTGACACATATCCAATAACTATTTCAAATCATGCTTCAGTAACAACTAAGGCAAAAATGCAGGGTAATGAAGTATAAATTAGACACTGGTGCTTCCCCATCTACCTATTAAAAAGATAGAAATTTAAGAAATGTGTAGCGGAAATTATTTGGGAATTATTAGGGAAGACACACTTTTCTTCAGAAGTTATAGCTAGTCAGTGGGATAAAATGAAAATGGAGTTTAAAAGTAAGGTGGAAATAAAAGAATAAAGAGATATGGTTAAGAAGTAATAATTATTTAAAGGGACTGAAAAAGGTTAAATTTTTGCAGAATAGTAGGATCACACAAAACAAGAATAGGAGGAAATGTAATGTGCTAATGAGAAAATAAGGGGTATCTTGATAACATGCATGAGTTCAGAAAGACTGGTGTTTTGATAATTTCACAATGCAAAAAACATTTACCCCAATGACTTAGGCAACAGAAATACAAAGGGTTGTTGCTAAACTTAGTGAACTTATGAGCTTATAACAAGAAAAATAACCACAGATCCTGTAAATGTAGTAGAGATATTTTATAAATTGTATGAAAATTTAGATAAAGCAGAGTAATCTGGAAATCAGAAAAAAGCACAAATTGAAATATTTATGGAAGACTCAGGCATGCCAGGATTAGAGGTAGATGAGGAAGATGAGGCTCAACAATTAAAACCTAAGATAGGACGAGATGAGATATAGATGGTGGTGTATAATCAATCAGCAAGAAAGAGCAGGAAAGTCTCCAGGAATAGATGGTATTCCTGTGGAAGTTGGGAAGTTAGGAGGGAAGACAGTGATAAAGATCTGGAAGGTTTTGTTTAACAGTATTTTAATAAAAGGGGAAGCACCAAGATCTTGCATGAACACTGTTGTGGCTGTAATACCTAAAGATGGTAAAGACAAATCAGACCCAGCTTCATATAGGGCCATTTCAATTTTCAATCATGATTATAAAGTGTTTATGTCTATAATAGCTAAAAGAATGGCAAGAGTGTTGCAGAATTGATAGATATGGATCAATGTGTTTTGTGAGGAGAGGCAAACATTTGACAACATGTTTTCTATAATATCTTCAGGAGTTCTAAACATAAATAGAGTACTTTTTTGTAATATCTGTTGAGAGCATGCAGTGCCATTTTAAATGTGAACCTAACATATGTTTTACTTACAGTACATATGTGGTGTCTGCTTTTTGATTTCATCCTCCCATTGGTCAAGGAGGTCACATGTGTTCTAAATTTGCTCCAAATGTGGGAATTGTGATAACTATCTAGGTGTCTAGCCCATACATTATAGATGATACATTGTACACTACAGACCACCTGGTAGTTGATGGAATGATAATCTTTAAACCTTCTTCCTAGTTTACTAGATGGGGCCTTTATTTCATTGGGGGTATAGTCTATGGCTTCCAGTTCCCCAAAGAAATGGGATATGTCAAAGAATTCCTCTGCAGTATTGCCTATATTCTCTGTGATATATAGCAACCACATATGCTCTCCCTAATGTTGAACCATGGCATTGAAAAACTGATGGAATATTCTCAAGACAGATTCCTGTGATACCCCCACTATGTCAGTAACAGGTTGCTGAAAGGTCCCTGTTGTTAATATATATAAACTTACACATACATTAGTATCCACTGGGACAGGTACTCCACATCTGCTATGGGACTGTAGATGAGGCTGACAGATTTCTGCAATTTCTTGTATGACAGTCATATCAGCACAGTGCTAGTCCACAGTATCGGTGCCTTGGAGGCCATGAGATGTTTAAGTATGCTCAGATAACCCTGCACTTCTACAGGCAATTTCTTGCATCATAGTGTAAAGCAATAGTAACAGCCTGTTGCAAATACATATTTACAATAGTGGTGGAAGGCCCTACCATTATTCAGAGAGTTATTTAATCTGAACTGGATCAATAGGTGAAGTTTGTATATACAATAGGCATAGTACCATTGCATGGCATTTAAACATTTCTGAATTGTTCCACCATCTTTTTTCTTACCTTAGTCTAATACTCTGTGCCTCATTATATGGTCATTAGCATGGACACAAAAGTGAGGAGAATACCAGCTTGGGAGGGAGGGTGGGTGGCCTAATGGTTAAGGTGTTTGCCTTACAAACACAAGGTGCAGGGTTAGAGTCTCACAAGGGATAATTGGCTAAGCTTAAAATGGCCCACAAGGGCACTTAGCCTAGTACTAATCTATGAACCTATGAACCTATGATCTAGCCCCATCATGTAGCTTGATTTTTTGAATTGCATATGCCCTGCTCATGGATGTTTGTCATGCAAACTGACTTAGTGTGATGCAGCAAAGTTTCTGAATCCATCCATTTGTACTCAAATATTTTTTATTTTATTTTATTTACACTGTTGACAGGGAAAATTCCACTATGCCAATAGCCTCTTTTTGGGGGATGCCAGAGATGGTAGTCATACTGATTAGAGGAACTTTAATCAGGGGACCACAGAATATTAACTACTCTTTGTAGCATTCAGGTAGTGCCAGAGGGCTACAGTTGTGGGCCCAAGAACTCCAAGGTAAATGAAAGTACAGCAATTGTGAGAGAAGTAGAAGAAAGTTTAATGGAAGGAAAAGTAGGTAAAAATGGTGATAACAGAATTGTCAATTCAAGGTTTAGAAACATTGAACTTAATCAATTGTATAAATCAGAAAGAGCCAAAGGATGGAGATGAGATGAAATGGAGTGATGTGATAGAAGGGGCTCTACAGAATGAAACACTGGATGGAGGGATTGCTGAAGCAAAGACAAGTCTGTCATTTACAGCTGTTAAAGGGAAACACTCAGAAATGTGCCCAGCTAGTGAAGAACTGGTTTTAAGTTACAAATCCTGGTTTATTGAAAGAAAATAAAGGAAGGACATTTGTTGAGACTGTAGAATAAGAAAGGAAGAAGAAGGAAGAGGATAGAAACCTATAGAACGTCAGTGGATTCAGACAATATATATGATTGTAATGATTAAGAATAAAAGAGAACATAAACCAAGTGTAGTTTTAGGCAGCATTTTTTATCAACAGGTTTTGAAGTAAAAAAACATAAGAGCACTAATACACTTAGATGCAGAAAGTTTTTGTTGAGTGACTTTGAAAAGTTTACTTTGTTGAAGAGATTAATGTCTGACACAGAAAAAAATGCAATGTCGCACCATAGAAAGGCTGTTTGTTTCAGAACTTAAGACTGTAATTAAAGAGAAAAATAAGTATTCAGTTTAGAACTTCGGGCAAGGATGAAAATGAATTAAAGATTTTTCTTCCTATACAGTGTAGTAATAGGCAATGCATTAAACAAATTTTGATTAAATAAATGTTTGGACTGGAGAATGGGAAGTGTGGGTAACAGTGAATGTAAATGAAGGAAGAAATCAAGATATTTTGAATGCAATTGTTGCAAATGGGAAGATGGGGTTTTATTCAGTATTGAGTTATTCTAAGTCCTTTTGTAAGGTTTTAATACAATACTGAAGGAACTGAAAAGATTGACAATGTAGGGAAAAGTGACACACTGCTACAAGTTGTAAACCAACATGCAGGAAATGTGAAGAATTTGGGCATTTCTGGTTTGATTTTCCCTTTCTTGAAAAGAACAAGTAGACAAAAAATAAAATTCAGGAGAAAGGCATACAAAGGAAAATAACACTGAAGAGAAATGACAAACAGGAAAGTATTATGGAAGAATAAAATAAAGATAATAAAAGAGAATACTGGGAATGAAAAGCTATACAAAGAAGATAAAATGTTTCAGGAAATGCTTTTCTGTTATAAGAAGAAAACAGATATAGGCTCCTTGGTAGCGAAGAAGAACGAGAGTGAGATTTAACAGTGAGAGGAAGAAGAGCAAACTGATGAAAAATCAATAAGAGAAAGACTTAAATGGCAGAAAATAAAAATAAAAACTGGCTGTAAGATTAGAAAAAAAGGAAAAGGATGACATAGGAATTGTACCACTAAATGTAAATAGTAATAGAAATGAGGTAAGAGGCTTGTTAGTGACAGAATGGTGCAAAAAAATTTTTTTTTTTTTTTGCATATTGGATACTAGGTCTAATAAAGAAGAAAAAAAATTTAAAAAATTGAGGCAATATAGGGAGAAGGATCACAAGGTCATTAGTAAATGAGAAATATTAAGGAAAATATTTTTTATAAAAAATGAAAAGGTACAAATTTTAGATTTTACAAAATTAATACCAGGAAGATGGTGATATGAGAATGAGACAAAAATGTATAACATTAGTAGTAATTTATGCATATGTTAATACACAAGAGAAAAAAATGTTTGAAGAAACAAAAAAAAATGTATGTACTTGTAAATTATCAATAGTGATGGTAAATGATTTTATCTGTAATTTAAGGAAAATGAGGAAAGATAGAGGGTGGCCATACAGAGGGGAAAATTTTAAAACTGAAGTAAATCACACAGTATATTCAAAATATGATGGAAGTGATAAAGGGTGTAGAGATGACAAAATGTTTACATCATAGAGCAGTATGGACTAGATTAGGAAAGGATAGAAAAATAAAGGAAGGGAAAGGAATAAAGAGGTTAAATAGAGAATTTATTAAGGATGAAGACAGTGAAAAAAAAAGAAAAACAAAATTGTGGAAAGTCACATGACATTGAAGCTGCTTTATAAAATTTGGACATACTGATGGATAGTATATAATCATACTTTCAAAAAATATTTAGTAATGGAGACTTTGATAAAATAAATATGATATAGTACAAAGAAGTTATAGAGAGGAATGAGAAAGAAATAGAACAAGGAAGTGAGAAATTAAATGAATCACAAAGAGAAATGTATGAAAAGAATAGAAAGAAACTTAAAATGATCTTATATCAACAAAGATTTTTTCTAAAAAAGTAAAATGGTCCCTTTTTAGAAAAGATGTAAAAGTAAGGACGGTGCAGTGGTACAGTGGTAGCATTGTAGCCTCATAGCACAAGGTTCTCCAGTTCGATTCTTGGCTGGTGTGCCTTCTGTGCTAGTCTGCATGTTCTCCCTGCATTCATGTGGGTTTCTCCCGGGTGCTCCAGTTTCCTTCCACATTATAAAAAACATGCATCTGGAGCCTTTCTCCCATGGCCTCTGCTGAAAATTGGCTTTTTTCTGAGTCAGACTTTCCTGGTTAACAGATGTTAAATAAAATAAAAATAAGGAAAGATAGAGGCAATATTAGATAAAGAAGAGAGTTTGGAGATGATGGAAATATTTGTAAATAAAATGTATATAAAAGAAGAACTAGAAGAATGTGAAAAACTGAAAGTAAAAAAATGATAATGTGGAAATATCTAGAACAGATTAGAATGGTAAAAATAGAAATTATGATAACAGAAGGAAATAAAGATTCAGTACTAGGACTGGATGGATATGTTATAGGTATTTGAAGATGAATGACTATGAAATAAATATTTACAGTAATACTAAATGAATGGACTGAGGAAGATATAAGAAAAGAAGAAATATGGGGCAGGGTAGTAACATGTATGTGGAGGAAGGACAAAAGAAAAGAAAAGATATACCCCAGGCTTTAATAAAATCTGTGTATGCACAATGTAGAGCCTACATGTAATGTTACCATGTCTGTGTACACAGTTCCCCCTCGGCAGTGTGCCATGCATATTAATGATGGTGCTTTGCCAAGGGAGAGCCAAGAAACATGGTTATTGAATCAGTGCAGGGAGTGCTGTAGTGAAAACTGTGTCCACAGAGGAGTAAGAGACTCCCTGCACTGTGGTAGTTTTATTATTATTATTTAATTTTTTTAAAAAATAAGCATGTTTGTGTGGCATGGCTCAGAGAGCAGAAATGCTAAGCAGCACCCACAAATAATACAGCAGACACCTGCCAGACATCTAAAAATAGAAATCGGATGTCATTAATTATGTGATGTTTAAATGTATCTAAGAGTGTTTGCATGGTGTGGAGTGGAGCTCAGCACTGCTTATAAGTAGTTCAGTGGTATATGTGAAGGTATACCAGATTTCTTAATATCCATGTAGCTAAATGGGTAGAGTGATGGTTTCCTGTGCAGTAGGTCCAGAGTTTGAACACATGGAAGGGGAAATAGTGTTAAAGTTTAATATACAAATTTTGCAGACTAATTTAAAATATGACTCTGCTGCACTCTGATAAACTCTGCTGAGACCTGCTAAGACCTGCTAAATGTTGCATAAACATAATAGCTGCCAATATTTATACACTACTTGGCTCTGCATGGCTGGTTTGCATGCTGCTGAGCTCCACTAAGACTACTGTTCTACAAGTTTTTGCACTTCTCAGCTAAGCTGCACTGGTTTGTGTGTTGCTAAGCGGCACAGTGCTTTTTTGAATTTTGCCCAGTGATGTGTAAGGGTGGAAAAACAGCCTGTATTAAGCCCAACAGGCAGGAATACAGCAGTATCCACTAGAGTTCTTCCTCTGACAGGTGATATGGCTGGTGTTGGTGAAGGTGCGCACTTTCGGGCACTGCATCAGGGCATTCTGAAGTCCAGGGTCATGGTTAGACTCCTAGTTAAAAACCATGATGACTGGCTGCTGCAGGGAGGTTTCCAGGGCTTGGAGTGTAAGGCAGAAGCCTGGGACTGGCTGGCCAGATAACTCACCGGTGTTACTGGCATCGCCCGCACAGGTGAGCAGTGCCATCATTACCATGATGACCTGAAATGATGAAAGGGGGAACTCTTGGATACCTGGGTCCAAGAAACTTGGGCAGGGAATGCCACACAACTATGTAAGTAATTTTACCTCTGTTTCACCAGTATCTAATCTGAATGTCTGCAAAACTGGTATGCATAATGGTGTCCTACTCTCCCAACATCTGCAGAAGAGAGGGCTCACAATGTCAAGTCGCACATCTGGCACCTGGCCAGGTTGCACCATGAGTGTGGTGATTACGGATGTTTTATGCTAACTGTAGTTAAATAAGCAAGAAAGAGCAAAGCATCAATTGCAATAAAGTATATACAGTAAAGTTTGTAGTGCAATAAATGTGGACTTAGTGCTGTATTGCAAGAATTGAATAATGCCAGCTGTTGTGCAATAAAAACATGAAATAATACTAGTAACTGTATTAAAGTGTATATATATATATATATATATATATATATATATATATATATATATATAAAGTCTGTAGTGCAATAGATGTGGAATTAGAGCTGCATTTCAAGAAATAAGTAAAGCCAAGTGTTCTGCAATAAAACATGAAACAATACCAGTAACACCAAGGAAAATGGTGTACATCAGGAATGTGTTGTAACCATTGCAGTAGAGCTGTATGCATTCAGGCTGTAAGGTAAGGTGCTGCAGTCTAGTTTAACACTGTAATAGCTGTAGAATGCAAATCTAATGGCTGTCAATTATTTTTTTTAACTCATATGCTACTGTTCAAGGCTCTCTCTAGGCCAGCATTGTTCATATAATGCTCTGTCATCGATATTGTTTGTTAACAGCACAGATATTTCAACCCACTAACAATAAATTGTGCACACCAGCCTTGTTTATACTGATATATAGCTTACCTACTATATGTGTTATGCTTGTATTTCATGCATGTGTGTTCTACTATCACTGCAGTCTAGTATAACCCTGTAGTAGTTCTGCCAGGTCATATTTTGGTTCCAGGTAAGCTCTAGGCAAATATCAGTCAGTAATCAGCAGTGACTTAGTAACTCAGTTTGTTAAATGGTCTGTATATAGTACATTTTGCCACACACAGACCAAGGTTCGAATCCAGTGCTATGTAGCACTAAATATTACAGTAGCAGTCACATAATGCTCACATATTCTCTCTCCACAGGAACTACAGGTAAATGGTTGAGGTAGCCCATATTATGGATAGATAATTGTGTGTTTAGATTTCCCAGACTGTTAAAATCATTAGCAAGAATGTGAAAACTCAGCAATGTGCAGTCAGAAATAATATGTGTAATCCTGGCATGGTTGTATGCCTGGAGTGTCTGTTAAAGTTGCTGCAGTCAATTGATACATTCCATGCAGATGTCCCCTGCAGTCACTGCTGTTTGGATTCTATTCTCATGCCTGACAACCAAGGCATGACTGCTGTTTAGTGTCTGTACTGTACACATACATGTCTCTCAAGTGTCATGATTTCATGTTATGTAATTAATAGTGCATACTCCACCTGTTACAGGAATATCATGGCAGTGAGTAACTAGATTGCAAAGTATCACCATTTCAGCCAACAGAACACCTTGGTAGTTATATAGGTATACCTGATGTGCAAGTTTTCTGTGTAGGTATGCACCCACAGTTGTTACTGTTTGGCACATAGTGTCCCATGCATATGGCTTGAGAGGTAAGTACATGCTACATCAGCTACAGGAGACTTGTACTCACCATATACATAAAGAAAATGCAGACCTGTAGGGTAGACAGTAGTACTGTTGTCAAGGAAGTGCACAGCGATGTTACCAATGCACTGATTTTCTCTCTCCCAACCCCTTATTTTCACTTATTTATTAGTGTTATTCATTGTTTATGGTTTGCTATTAACATATGTTGTTACATTAACTGTTTTTGGGACATGTGTTTTATTATTGTTATGTATTATAATGGATACATATTAACATATCTTGTTAAATTACCTATTTTGTTGGCCTTATGCTGTAACTGTTACTGGCATGCTGTTATACTGACTGTTCTGTTATTTATTGTTGTGTTTCACATAATATGCATTGATATGTAATTGCTTTATTTCCAGTGTTTTAGTCCATGCTGTCATTACTAACAATGTTTTGTTAGTAACTAACCTATACTTATTGCTATACCTACATTATCACAGAACATCTGGGTAGGCCAGTTCCTGGTGATCTGCCTGCCTTGCTTCAACTGGCTGTGACACCAGGTCCTAGCACATCTGAAACCCAGGCTGGTGATGACCCTCCTCTGCCCCTCCACCACCTGCATCAGGTGGAATCACCTCAGAGGACGGGGCCCGGCCTCCCCCTGGGAGTGGTGGCAGAGGGGTGTAGTTACCCAGGATCAACTGCCAGTCATGGTGCACAGGATCATTCACCAGTGCTATGAATGCTGCCTGCACCAGATTGAGAGCATGCTGGCTGACCTGGTGGGGGAGGCTTGCCCTGGTGCCCAGCCTCCAGCACAGCCAGCCTCAGAGCAGTGAAGGAGCAGTGTCGACTGTCCCATGGGTGGGGACATGAGTCATACTGCTGCTGCCATCTGGAGGCATGTGTGACTTGAATTCCACAACACCCTCCCCATCCAAGGCATTTGCCTTCCTCATGTGCCACACACTGCCCCTGCCTACTGTCTTGTCTGTCTGCAAATGCATCCTCTACTACCCAACTTGCCTCCCCACACATACCTATGCCCCTTCCCCTACATTCCACTCTCCCCTTAAAAAAATGGGCACCTGTCCCCAAAAACATATTGTCACATACATAGCTCTCCACGTTGCACACATGTCCACTGGACACCATTAATCTGGTCTAATTGGCTTGACAACACAGTCATGTTATCCTTACTCCTCTATCTAGGGTTTGAGAGTCCAAATCCATTTACAAAATCTGTCAAAATGCACAGCTGTTGCTGTACAAGATATGGATAGCTATAGTTCTTTCCTAAACCCTTCCTGCACATCCCTAACTGTTGTCCACTATGTTTTTCCCCCTGCTTGCCACAATTTCACCCCTTTCCTATCACCCCCCTTTTTTTTTTATATTTTTAGCGCTGATTATGGCAGAGCTAAGTGAAGCTGCGCAATGAGCCACTTTGCTTAGATAAGCTTAAATGAGCTTTAATGATTAAATGTGTTTATGACATTGTGAGGCACATGTGCAAAATAAACACCTCTGCCAACTTTCAAACACAGGCCCCTCTCACCTACAGCCCACTGTATTAATCCACCACACCACATAGATCAGACTAAAGACGTGTGTTTCCAGCAAAACATACTGATTGCCACTTGTAGTCATCAGGCATGTAACTGAAATAAAAGGTAATGGGAAAAATGGGAATGTACCTTGGGCTCTGGTGCAATAATACACCAGAAGACAGCCAAAGGCATTATAATGGATGCAAGTGAGGCATGTGATGTATATGTGCCCTTTTATCAGCAACTTCTGGGAAGATACCAACTAAGGCAGCAATGGCAAAGTGCATGTACAAGTGGGACCCTGGTACAGAATACAGCCATAGAAAGTCATGCACATACTGATGGATGTAGAAATGTTTGTCACAGCCTGTATATGTCCACATCTTCTTCTTCTTTCGGTATCTTGCAAATATAGATGCGTTTGCAGTGACTCGATAGTGGAGTCCATTAAATGCCTTGTATGCAGTACATTTTGCCTTACACAAACCTGGATTCAAAACCAGTTTTGTATTGCAGTTCAATTACATTATTGTGAAGACAGCAAGTAATGACTCAGTCATGGAATCCTAATCTGCACATGTTACTGCTAGTTAATGAACTGCTACTCAGGTTTGCAAGTCAGAGGTCTGGAGGTAGGGAAACACTGCACATATCTGTATAGCCTAACTATATGTTGCCTACAGCTATTGGCACTGTTGCATAACAGCCCTACCCTGGCTCTGCGATAATGACAGGGCTATCACAGCTGCCACATTTACATGTACAGCTTGCTGTCCTCAAAAGCATCCACACTCCACCTATGTACACTATGTTGCAGCAGTATCTGCAGCCTGTAGCATATACAGCTGTATGTAAAGGTAGCTGCTACAGACCTACCATACCTCCCAACCCCCTAGAACAAGGGATCTGGACACAGACATATGTAATGAGGGGGGCTTAGGCCCACATATAGGGACATGTGTAATGGTTTGCCCCTACAACGATAGTAGGTTTATAGAACAGTAGCTATTACATTAGCATGCATATTCTGATAGGTATGATGTCTGACACTCAAGTGTGTCTCTTACCTTACAGACCTCAACCCACAATATTTGCCAATGACCTGCCAGATAACCACAATGTTATGGGACACTGACTACACATATGAAGCAAAACTGTGGATATATTCCATAAATCTCTACAGTTGACGGTTATGGTACCTACCCTCTGTGATGCTATACTCTCCACACCTCAGTAATGTCCATCTTAACAACTAAGAAAGGGGCCCTGCTCTACATGAAGGCCTTATATATTGCACTGCAGTGGCATATCATTGGCTAATGATAGTGCAGTACAGCTGTTTTGGCTGCAATTAGCAATTCTGAGCCAAAGACTGGTGCAGAGGCAATTACCTGCTAATGAGCAGTATCTTAAAAAGGCAAGCAGCCGCTTATAGGAACAGGTCTGTATGAGACTATTCTCATATGGGCAGCGTATTTGCAAAAGATTACCAGAAGCAAAGTTCAGAAAAGGAGTATTGCACTCCACCAGGTATCTAATAGATTTCTCCCTATAACAGGAAGCAGATGGGGGATGGAGGTATGGGGACTAGAGATTGCAACAGTAAGCCTGTCTTAGATCTATGACGTGTCAGTGATAGTCTGCTGTCCTACACCTTCAGGCATGCCTCTCAATTGTTCCTCATTTTCAATCACATCTCAGCTCTGTCCCTGTCAATCCCTCCTACAGTGGTTGGCTGCTGTAGGAAAGTTAATGGATTACACATAATATATCATGATAATGAGTAAGGGTGTATACTCCTGTAATGTCAAGTGATGCACTGTAATTCACCTTCTTCAATCAATCACTGTCTCACATACATAGTTCTAACATTTTAGAAGTGTCCCTGAATGTCTCTAATGTACTCTGGCTAAATCCGCATTTCTGTTGACATATGTCCCTGTTTGGTTGACAGCTATACCTAACATACTTGATAACCCCTTACAGCATGAAAGTGGGACAAAGCCATAATTTATGGGGGGACCAAGGTCCAATCAGTAACAATCTTTAAATATTTGTCAGAGATCCACAAGTTTGTGTGAAACTGATGACAAAAACTATGAGGCAAACATCCTGACATTCTGCAAACATATGTATAGTTGAAAGGTATGAAGCCTACAGGGAACACATACTACAGCATATTTGCATTGTTTTCTGTCATTGTGGCACATCGGTATTGCTGGACTTTCCCCATATAGTTCTTGTAATAGCACACTGTTAACTGTCTGGCAGTGGCCATATGACATATCAGTGAGAGTTTGCCCATAGGGGATAAACCACAAAAGACTGCAGTGCTGGGTGCTACTATGGTGGTATCCACACACATAGAGTGTTGCCAGACTGTGGGATATGACGTGTGAGGGAGCAGTAGATAGCGCAGGTCATTATGGGTGCACTAGATCTGTACATAGTGAACATCCATGTATCTGGTCCAGTAATGTGTTCCCTTTTGCTGCCTTTCAGGAAACGTGTACTTCAGGACACATGCCCCCTTCAGAGATGCAGAGAATGGCATAGTAGTGGATGGGCTGAGAGAGCACCATCAGCTCTTGTTGTCCAGGGAGAGGCATAATTGGGAACAGTGGGCAGCATTGTGGGCAGACCTTGTGTGGGATGTCAATCAGATTGGCCAACAGGGCAGGACCTATGTGCAAGTCCGACATCAGGCCACAAACATGTTGAATGCTGCACAATGAAGGGCAGCTACTGTTGCCAGGGATCGTGCTACCACCGGTGGGGGGCCTGCAACAGAACAATCAATATCGGCCACAGAGAAATTCCTGGCAAACCTACTAACACATGACAGCTCCCAGGTATCCACCACACCATACATCATGGAGGTGGGTGCCACAGCGTCCACAGCAGAGGAGCGTCCATGTAAGTGTACTGTGTTCACCTGTGTAATAGTGTATCAGTTATTGTGGCAGGCTGTAGATAGCACATGGGTGTTAGGTCTATCTGCATTGGTTTGGAGTTAGGGTTTATGCTCATTTGTGCACACATACTCAGAGTGTGAGCAATACAGCCAGTATCACAGTAGCTAATGTACATGTGGATATATGCACATATTACCTTGTAGTGCTGCGACCTTTAGTAGTGCTGACAATACCTCTATCTCACCTTTTCATTGGTCCATCAGGTATGGCCCAAGTCCGTGGTCTTGTACCTGATAAGTGTGATACTGTTTTTTACAGGCCATATATACCCTATGAAAGTTAAGAGCTGCCATACTGCCTTATGTACAGATGTTGTGTTTAGCCAGAGTAGGATATTTGTATGTTCCATTCTGGAACTGTTAACTATGGTTCATAGACTGGGTAGTCACAGGTGCATATCTGAATGACCATCGACACATCTGCACTTATAGTTATGAGCAGCTACATAGCCTGGTATACATGAGGCGATTACTTCAAAATGCCTGTTCAAACACAAAAGGGAGATGCTACATACCTGAGGCAGTGACTATAATACTGGCATATCATTCTCAAGATAGGTGTACTTGGTTTTATGTATAGTTCTATCATGTATAGTGACATACTGCATACCTTACAGGCAGAATGTACTGGCAACTTTACCTGGATGTGGCTGAAGTGTTTGTTATAAAGGGTGTGACTTGTCTGTGTATGTTGGTGTAAAGTTGTCTGTTGTGCATGGGAGCAAAAATGAGAAGATGTGATACTGGTAATGCTGTTATGGATCCTCATTTGTATGAGTATGTGTAGATTTCCATACATAAAAGTGCAGGTAGTAATGTACTGCTTTTGTTTTGTTTTTCACAGGTGACTGGGGGGTTGTAGTCTGTCCCCCTCACAACCTGATGTCAGTGTCTCATCCAACTCTGATGATGATGGTGGCCATTGTGTAGCATAGGTGGGGTTGTCAAAGGCTGAATCTGTCCCAGAGGTTGGCATCCCTCTGTTGACCCATTTTCACCACACACAGTCAATATGCCCACACATACCAGTCCCCACAGGTTACAAATATTGGACAATCAGAGGGTGGCGACATTGAACAGTACAGTGTGGCAACTATGGCATCAGTGAGTGTAGACACTGACCATATAGCCAGAGATCTGGTGAGGTCCCACACAGGCAGATTGAAAGGGGAGCTTGGAGGAAGACTACTGTCCATCCACCAACTGTTGCAGGTGTCACATCATGGGTCACTAGACGCATGTTTTGAGCCATCATGGAGGCACAAGGACATTCTGAATGCAACACCAGACAGATGCTTAGGTTTATGGATGCAGCACAGTCTGACATCTGTGACTGCCTCCACCGCATTGGGCGCACCCTGGATTGGTTCACTGATGCAGTGGACAGACGGTGGTCTGAGAAAGTGTCTGTCTTGGACCACACATTGTCTGTGCTGGAACACCTGGTTGGTGTTGGGAGTTAGACACATGGACGTAGGTCAGCAACACCATCTGATGACAGTCTACATGACAGTGCACAGTCATGCTCCTGTAGTGACAGTACCTCCAGCACTACACAGGGAAGTGTGCTGTCCACACCATGACATCGTAGGCCATGGGCATGTGGTCCTGTGTGGTCCCGTGTGGGACACAGCCCCAGCATTTTGCAATCATCGTCATGTACTAGCACCACATCTGGCCATGGGCATGGTAGTTGTAGTGCTACTCCTGGCAGTGCCAGTGCCTGGTGTTTGTGGCCTGAGATGGTGAACTGTCCATTCTACCATGTATGGTCCATGGCTGTCCAACATACACACATGTAGGGCTAGTACTGTGTACATACACACACTCAAACACCACTTTGATATGAAGGTCACCTACAGACACACACAGCACCACTCCGTGACCCATCTAAACCACACCCCTCCTGACTCACACACATGCGGTCAACTGTTTGGCACAGCCTAGGTCTCCAGGACCCCCACACCACACCTCGTGCATGTAATTATACCTGTGCCACATTCCTGCCATATGTGCCAATGATGCAGTGAAATGCTACCATGTGTCTGATGCACAGGCTGTCTATATCACTTGACATGTACTTTAGTGCAGTATTGTTTTGCCATGCCACTTGTTGTGGGCTACAACAGGTATTGTATGCTGGCATGTGTCATGACTACACATCACACTTGTGGATCTTTGCTGTATGATGTTGGACTGGCAGTAGTGTTAGAGGAATGATAGCTGTGTGATGGACCTGTGCATGTTTCTGTTCCAGGAGTCTGAAGGGATACACTATGGACTCATGGTGGCAATGCAGCAGCAGAGGATGGCATGGCGCACAGCAGAAATATGATGTCAGCAAAGTATGGAAGTATATGTGCATGGCTCCCTAGATGCATATGTGTAGAACAGTCTATCAGGGACAATGGGAGCAGTCAGTGTATTCGTACATTCATGCTTTGTGATAAGGTCTGCTACACTTGCAACATGTCACCTGAGTTATCTGAATTTACAAATCTAGAAGGTGCAGTGATGGAGTTGAACACATCTACAAATATCCTGTGTCTGGCTTAGACAGGTGGCGGCAGTTGTGATTATGTGTAGGAGGGCAATTTAGGTCCACCAGCTAGTCACAGGGCCAAAAAGTGCATAACCATTGCATGGAGATAACCCATAAGAGCATGCCTGTAGTACTGCACAAGGATATGTTTACACACACACAGCAACAGAGTTGGCTGCTGTAAATATAGAACCCCTACTTATCTACTATTACACACTATAGCTTGCAATATTTATCACATGTGCCATGGAGTTTATCTGATATTACAGTGTCAGCCAGCACTCTTAAGGTGGATGACATCAGCGGGCCTTGTAAAGGAGGCCACAGTTGAGGCCAGCAGCTAGTCAGAGGGCCTTAAAATGCATGACCATTACACAGAGATAAGCATGTCTACAGTGCTGCAAGGGGATATACGTACATACACACATATACAGAAGTTAGATGATGTGAGAATAGAACACCTACCTGTCTACTATCATACACTACAGCTTAGAGTACTTATTACATGTACCACGGAGTTTATCTGATACTAGAGTGTTAACCAGCACACTTAAGGTGGATGACATCAGCAGACCTTGTAGTGGAGGCAATGTAGAGGCCAGCAGATAGTCACAGGACCATAAAATGCATAACCATTTCACAGAGTTAGCCCATACAGGCTTCTCCATAGTTCTGCATGGGGATATATTTACACAGACAGAGTTAACTGATGTGAGATTAGAATCTCTACCTATCTACTGTTGCACATTATAACTCACAGTACTTATCACATGTGCCATGGGTTACATCTGCTGTAGATGTCTTTGCAGGCACAGTACTTGTAGTGTACACAAAGTAGCCTTGTGTTAGACAGCATGTGTGGCCTGCAGCATGATATTGCTTGATAGTGTTATTGTATCTAGTATCCTAGGAGTGGGATACCTGTCACTATCCCTGCTATGTGTGTACAGTTACCAGTATGGCCATGTGTGGCTGATTGCAAACATGTCACCAGAGACAATATGGCCTGTCCAAGGCATGCATTGAATCATTGTTCAGTACAACACCTGCTCACCTGTGTCTGTCTACAGGGTGATATTTCACAGGCACAGGGGTCTGTGAGTGAGTGGATTATGTACTGTCGGGGCCTTGGTTTGGTTTCTTTGGACAACTGTTTTGATGTGTGAGTGCAGATGACCTCAGCATTCCGTGGGTATGTGGAGAAATCCATACCCCCCCCCCCACACACACACACACACATACACACGCACACGTGTGTGTGTGTGTATATATATATATATATATATATATATATATATATATTATATATATTTATTTATTTTATTTTACATTTGTTGACTGGGATAGTTCGACTGGATACATGTCCATTTTCAGTGGAGGCCTGGATAGAAAAGCTCCAAACATACAGGCAAAAACATACATACATGCTAAGGGTTTTACAAAGTCATAAAGGTTTGGCATTCAAGAGGAATGTGCAACTTTAACAGGGGAGAAATGCTCCAATTGTGCAGATAAAAGCATACATCCCAAGCAAAACATATATAACAAGCAAATATTTCAAGTAAGTAAGGTGTGTCCCTCTAGAGGGATCCACAATTTTAACAGTGTGTAGTAGAATATAAAAATATTAAACTGGAGGATTACAGCAGCAATTATTTACAAAGTAATGTACAGAACAAGAATGACAGTGCAAGCATTTATGAGCAGGAAGCTAGTACATTACTGTTACGTTAGGGAGTTGTTATGGAGATTAATCAGGGTTGGTATATGAACAGAGCCAGTGCCTTTTATAATACTGTTTGAGGCCTTTTTTAAAAAGGTTTAGACAGGGTTCCAGGCTAATGTCTGCTGGAAGTAAGTTTCAAGCTTTGCCAACGGAGTTGGCAAACAGGGAGTCACCAGCTGAGTTATTAGCTTTTACTGTTTGGACTAATCTTGTTGGATGAACATAATGGTCTGGAGTTACTGTATGGTTTTATGATAATTTTAAGTGCAGGGGTGTTTTCGGGTTGGTTGAGAATATTATGTGCTACTATTAGCTGATTGAACTGAAGTAAACTTGGCAGTTCTAGCTACCCTAGGAGATTGAGGTTATGGCAGTGATGTGTCCTATATGTTGATCCTGTGGTGAATCTGGCAATATGGTGGTAACAGTGAGAGAGTTTGGTAGGCTCTGATTTGTTTAGGTTACAGAGTATTGGGGAAGTGTAAAGAAGGGTGGAGAGAAGATGAGAGCGGGTGATTGTTATTCTAGCTATTGGGATTAGAAAAGGTTTATTTCTATATAGTGAGCTGAGCTTCTTATTGATGGTTTTGATAGTCTTGTTGATGTACAGGTCAAATTTGAGATTATTATCTACTATTACCCCTAAGAGCTTAGTCTGGATATCTGGTGAAATAGAGGTACCATTGTTTGATGTTATAGTAAAGGAAATTGGGGTGGACCTACATGTGGGGTAAAGAGTAACAGTTTGGTCTTATTGGGATTCAACAGAAGATGGTGATTAGAGAGCCACTTTTCAACCGTGTTGAATGTATTCTGGGCTAAGGTTTGCAGGGCTGTTGGGGTGGAGGCTGAGCAGATCAGAGTGGAGTCGTCTGCATATTGGATGCGGGTTGCATCTGGGATGGCAGTGTGTAGGTTATTGATAAAGATAGAAAAAAGCAGAGGATGTAAAACAGAGCCCTGAGGAACTCCAAGAGTGACAGGTAACAGAGTGCATAGTTTGCCATGCCATAGTACTGCTTGTTGTCCACCATTCAGATAGGATTGGAACCACTGTATAGTATGGTTGTCCAGGGAAATAAGATTTCAGAGAGTGGATGAGTAATTGGTGGTTGACCATATCAAAAGCCTTTGAGAGGTCTAGGAAGAGGGCTGATGATAGCAAGTTATTATTTCTGTTTAGATTTATGGCATTGGTGAAGGAAAAGAGAGCGGAGGTGGAGCTATGATGTAGCCTGAAGTCATGCTGAATGAGATGGTACATCATTTGTTTGTGGATGCACTTTTCCATTATTTTGGCCAGTGGTGAAAGAATGGCAATGGGTCTATAATTGGATAATTCTGTGGAACTTCCACCTTTGTGGAGTGGGATAACATGGGATATTTTCCAAATGGGGGTGGTGGGGTAGAACCGACAGTTAGGGACCTGTTGATCAGGATAGATATGGGAAATGCTATGGCATCAGCAGCTATGTTTAAGAACTCTGCTGGGAGAAGGTCAGCAGATAGGGGAGTGGGCTTGAATTTTTTGATTAGTGATCTGATTAGAGTGGTAGAGATAGGTTGGAAGTTGAAGACGGAATGAGTAGTGGGTGTGTTAGTGGTGGAGTTAGTAATGGGTGTATTAGTGCTGGAGTTAGAGTGTATGGGATTGAGTTGGTTAGTGACAGACTGGATTGTTTCAGTGAAGAAATTATTAAAGGCATTAGCGATCTTCTCAGGTGTTTTTTGGGTGTAGTTTGCTGGGGTTGGAGTGGGAGATTGTCCTGGATGAAGAAACTGGTTTGTACCTGCCCAGACCTTTTTGGGATTGTTTTGGTGTTTCTGCTGCAGGCTTTGATAGTAGGTTTTTTTGTCTTGCTGAATGGATTTTTTGTGCCATTCCTAAGTTGATGGTATTTTAATTGGTGGAGGGGGGCTTTAGTTGCTTGCCAGATGGCCCAGGTCTTATTTCTAAGTTTGATGTTTAGTTTGGTTTCCTTAGTGAGCCATGGTGCTGTATTTGTTTTAGTCTTAATATTACGTGACGGGGCATGGGAGTCAAGGATGTTTAGGAATTTAGTATTAAAATATGCCACTGCCTCTTCCCGTGGTATATGTTTTAGGACTGACCAGTTGACTGAGTTAAGTTCATTTTGGAAATTTACAGGACTTGAAGTTCTTGGTATTTCTAACTGTTTTATAGGTCGGCTGATGGAAGTTTTCACCCTTATCCTTAATAATGTAAGTTAGAGAGTGATCACTTAGGTCATCAGGAAAGGTTCCAGATTTATACAAGTGGGGATGACTATTAATAAAATTCCAATCAAGAATACTTTCCATATTGCTGAGTTTGCTGATCCTAGTAGGAGCAGTTATTATTTGACTGAACCTGAAGAGATTTATATGGATGACAGGGGATTCAGCTGCGCAGGTGGATCAGTCGATGTTGAAGTCACCAAGCACAATGGTTTCTTGGGGGTGGGTAGTGGATAACTATTGGAGGATATCTTCTAGGGTGCTTATATTGTTCCCTGGGGGAATGTAGATACAGACAATATTTATACATGTGCTGTGGTTAATTTGAAGTTTAGCTATAAGGATTTCAGCATTATTAAATGGGGGTGGCCGTATGGAATCCCTATTAACACTTAGTGTGTTTTTGTATAGAACTGCTATTCCCCTTCTCTTTTTAGTAGTGCGGTCTAATCTGTGAATATTATAACCCTGGTGGTAATATCTCATCATCAGCAGTAGTAGGTTTTAGCCAAGTTTCTGTGAGACACATTATATCTGGGGAATGGACTGCTAATAGGTCATGTGGGTTGTGTATTTTATTGTTTATGCTTCTAATGTTTAGGTGAAAGGTGAGAAGAGAGTTAGTGGTTCTATTAAGTGGTAGAGTAATGGTGGGTGTTTTGTTGTAGGAGTTAGAGTCACAAAGAGAAGAAGGGCCAGAGTTGGGATGTATGTCCCTGTCTACTATGAGGTTGTAATGATGTCTGATTATGAGTTTTAGAAATTTATGTATAAGCTTTAGATAGTGTTTGTCTTTGGGGTTGGAGTTTAGGGTTTTAATTGGGTGATAATTTAAAGGGGATGAGAGATTAGATGAAGATTAGATGAGAGACGTTAGGTCTAATAGTGTGATGATTTGGGTAGTGGAATCTGAGGTAGTATTGGCCTTCATAGGCGATGAGAAGATAAAGGATAGGTAGTATAGACAGCAGAGAGATTGCCAGCATATGCTTATATGCTGGTGTATAAAGAGTACATATATATATATATATATATATATATATATATATATATATATATATATATATATATACACACACACACACACACACACACACACACACACACACACACGTGTGTGTGTGTGTGTGTGTGTGTATATATATAACAGGGATGTCTCTATAAATGTTGCTGTGTCTGTACGTTATGTATATGAGTTATGTAGATATGTGTGGAGAGTCTATGTAGCATTGTAATATATATAGCTATATATAAATATATTGGTATTATATGTGTATGGGTTACGTACTAATAGATACACTAACCATGTGGGAGGGGGTTAGGGTCAGACAGATATGTACAGGTAGCTGTCTAAGTACAGACGTATTTCCATATATCAGGTCTTTGTGAGAAATAGGCAAGAGAATTGCATTGAAGTTAGCTAAGTGTAGGAGCATGCGGGGTTGGGCTGTCAGTACTTACAACGTGACTCCAGGCTAGAGCTACCTGCACTCCAACCTGGGATTTTGTGTGCTACAGACATTGGCAGCTGCACCAGTACAGCACTTTTCTGACATTGTCCCCAGCATTCCCCGGCTCTGTGGTGTAATTAATATGTGACTGGGGTACATAATGTAACACCACATACAGGATGACAGTCTGCATACCTCTCACTGTAAATGTTTTTTCATACTGTCCAGCATTTCACCCCATATGTCTGGACTGTTCCTCATACATTTGTGGTGTTCCGGTAAAATGTGGTATAATGCAGTCAGTGAATAGTACTAACTACAGAAAAACATCTCAGCGTTGGATTTTATATCCTTCACATATTCTGCACTGATGCAACTAGCTTTTATACTAGCCAACCAGCTTTTATACTAGCCACCTTCTAGGTTAATCAGACCATCTGAATGTTTGTCTCTAGTTTTGGCCCTTTGTCCCCCCATTCTCTCTGGCTTTGTCCAGCTTTCATGCACTAACAGATTGAGGGGTATGACAGTCTGTGGGACCACCACTATACAACTACCTCACATGCAAAAGATGTGGGTACAGCCAGATTCAAACCAACAACACCATCACCAATGATAATGTCCCTAGCCTACTGAACCACACAGGCTGCCAGACAGGGACGTGTCATTCATCACAAATCAACAGCATACAGACATACATTCTCATCCCTGCATTACATGAGACAGAATGTGTGGCCAGGTTCTGTGTCACAGTCCAGGAATTGGCTGGTCTGCTAACATATCACTGCAGATTTACTATTACAGCAGTTGTATGTGTACACTGATGTGTTACGGGTGGGGTACGGCCAGCCCATGTTCTGCTGGCATAGACAGTTGTGCGACTGTCATGAGACCCCACTGTTTGACTTATGTAGTGGATGTTTCAGCCATGTAGCCTAGTGCATATTATGGAGCACATACTACTGGACAGAGTACCTGTTTTCCCAAGTGGCTGCTAGATCTCTCCAAGTAGCCCAGTAGCCCATTATATTCCCTTGCATACATGTGGCAGGTCCATACATATGCTACCATATTCTAGTAACCCTTACAAGTGGTGAATAGGTGAGTGACTTACCTTATGAATGCAGCAGTTGACAGACCTATAATTTAGGGCTGACTCTGTCTGATGCATGCAGGACACAACCAATACATGGTTAGGTACAGGTTGTGTGGGCTGGTTGGCATCATTTTTACTAATATGTATGTGAGTCAGAGTAAGGTGTCAGCCCCTAGTGCCCTATGATGTCAGTGCATGTGTTATGCTTTGTCACTTTGCCAAGGCCAGGGCATATTGGGCATGCCTACATCTGCCTACAGGGACAACCTCAGTGGTTTTCACCTCGGATTCCCCCTGTGGGTGTGGCTGTGGTGATCTAGGCACTGCTGGAGGCAGTGTATCTCATCCCTTTGCTGATCCTGATGCAGATGTTTCTGCAGGATCATATTGTGTAGCATGACATATACTGTGAACATATGGGCACATGTGGCTAGAGAGTACTGCAAGGCTCCACCAGATATAGTGAAGCAACAAAACTGTGACTTCAGCAGCCCAAGCACACACTCTATGATGTTCCTAGTTTGCGCATGTGCCTCATTATGGCATTCTTCAGTGGGTGGGTGTGCATTTCTGATGGGTGTCATCATCCACGGTTCAAGTGCATAGCCAGTATCCCCCAGTAAATGGCCATAAGGGATGTCCCCCCAGCAAACATCTGGTACAGCTGCGATGCATGCCAGATATGGGAGTCATGATAAATGTCAGGGCTGCCAGCACACGCATTCATGATAATGCCCTTGGCATTGCACATGACCTGGCTGTTCATGGAGTGATACCCCTTGTGGTTGATGTAGATTCTACCCTCCTCACTGGGTGGTGCCTTGATGTGCACATGAGTGCAATCTATGGCACACAGTACTTCAGGGAAGTGCACTACATTGTAGAAGTGTTGCATAATGCTGGCCCTCACGTCAAGGGTGAGGGGAAAATAAATGTGCTCACTGGCATGTGATAGCATTGCATCCAGGAATTGGTGGACTACCCTGGATGCCGATGCCTGTGAGACCCCCCCCCCCCAATCATGTCTCCATTTGATCTTTGGAATGTATCTGTAGCTAGTATACTAAGAGCTACACATACCTTTGTTTCCACTGGGATGGGTTCTCCTCTGCTGGCTTTGGGTCTGAGTTGAGGTCGGCAGAGCTCAGTGAGTTCTTATAGCATGTCCCTCTCCACCCTGTAGCAGTCTACAATCCCCAGCACATGTAGTTCCTAGAAGGTTATCCTGGGCCTGATCACTCTTCTCATTCTCAGTCTATGCCTATGGTCAGCAGCAACACCAGCAGCAGTATTGACCTCAGCATCTAGCACATACATATGTAGCAGACCTGCAGCAGCCCCTAGCATTTCTTAAGTTAAAAGACCCAAGTGTGTACTCCACTAGTGCAGAGTATGGGGTGAAATCAGATTGTAGGTTGTATGAAACCTTTATAGTGCTGTGCTGTAGGTGCAGCAATTGTGATTGGCAATCTATGATGCATTCCACCTGCCAAGTACATAATTTAGGACAGTTAATAGCCCTAGTTTAAGTGAAACAAAGGTCATCAGTAATTAAGATATTGCCTGTCTCAGCCAATTCTTTTTGGATAGCCTTCCTCTCTCAGCACTGTGGCATGCTGCAAAAACACGTACCATGAAGGTAAACAGTGCTCAGCAGTCAGTGTACATACTCCCATGAAAGGTCACGCTCAGCATGGCAGTGCACAGTGCAAACATGCTCAGCCATGATGAAACAGATGCCCTGAAGGTAAACAAAGCTTAGCAGACACTGTACACACAACTCTGCTGAGCAGAGTGTCATGCAAACAGGTACTGCTGAGCTCCAATGAGCTTACAAGTCCTCAGACACAGCCCACTTTGATGTCAGCTACCTCTTCTGTGGACACCAACATGGCTCTCTGCATACACGGATGGGATCTGTGGACATGGATACCCATTTGAGCTATTCAGTAACCCCAACTCATTTGCATAGGGGTCCCTGCACACAACTTGGAAAAACATGGTTCCAGGCCCTGTCTACTTGGCAACAGAGCAATTCCACCATTGCAGATACCCTACGCAGGGTCCTATAATACATTACTGTCACATACTAATAACTTTGTTTTTTACACTATTTTTTTTTATTTTATGTTCTTCATAAAATCATGTTTGCACACTGCAGAGCACTGCACATACATACCCAGAATATTAAAAAAATATATTTTAAATTATTTTCCATATGGTTTTGGACACACAGTGGATAGTTTTGCACATATCTGTGTTGGCTGTGCTAATTCTGCCCATCTAATTTCATTTTTACAGCCCCTGTTGTCTGTTTTACATCCTGTATATGGAATTTTTTGTGTACACTACGGGCACCAACACTGGGTCTGCAGGACTGCCTATCTGCTTGCTGAATTGCTCTACTTCTTTCATTTGCATGCAATTCATTTGCTTCTGAGGTGATTTGCATGCCACAGAATCTTTTGATTTGTCAGGCTCATGCTCGCCACTCAGCTCTCTTTACTGGATTGCAAACTTGCTTACTTTCATGTAAGCAGTGTTGCACTATGCCTACATGGAAAAAAATCTGTGTAGGCTTTATTAAATTTCTCCCATAATAATTTGTATGCCAGTAACAGCAGGAAGTTTGGATGATAAAATATTCATGAAAATAATACAAAATGAATGCTGAAAGTTTTTGATGAAGTTTTATGAAATAGGATTTATGGAATTAAATGAAGAGAGGTGAAAGAAATGCTAATACTAGTGAAAGACATGTAATATATAACTTTGAAAGAAAATAAAGAAGTAAGACTGATAATATGTAATGTGACAAAAGCCTCTGATAGAGTATCCCCCAGATTTACTAAAATCCGTGTAGGCATAGTGTATAGCTTACATTGAAGGTACCATGGCCATGTATGTGGACCCCCTCTGTAGCACACCATGCATATTAATGAAGGGCCATTACTGAGGGACAGCCTTGTAACACAGTTATTGAATCAGTGTTTGTACTGCATGGTGCACAGCAATTAACATGTGCCAGACATCTAAAAATAGAAACTGGATACATTTAATTATGAATTCAAAGGTCAAGTTTAAGCATAGATGAGTGGGTTTGCACAAAGTGTCATAGTGCTTAGCAGTACTTAAATGTACCTGAGAGGTATATGCAAAAGTATAGCAGTATTCTATGTATCCATGTAGTTAAATGGTTAGAGTTATAGTGTCCTGTGCAGTAGGAGTGTGGTTTGAATACATGGAAGGGAAATTAAGCAATTATTTTTGCAAGATAAATTATGCCAATTATTTTTAAATCATGATCAGCTGCACTCAGCTAAGCTCTGCTAAGCCCACCTAAGCCATGATAAGCACTGCTTAAACAATATCTGTTTAAGCACTACTTGGCAGTGCTTGGCAATGCTTGACTGTGCTTAGCTGATTTGCACAGTGCTAAGCATTGCCAGTTTAAGCACTGCTCAGTTAAGCTAAGCTGGTTTGCACAGTGCTAAGTTATATGCCACATTTTTGAATATCTCCCAATGGTGCATAAGGGTGGGAAAATAGGTATATTGAGCCCCGTAGGTGAGAATACACCATAATCCATTGAAGCTCTGTCTCTGAAGGATACAATGGCAGGTCGTGGAGGGGGTTCACACTTTCAGGTGCATCAGTGGGGCATTGAGGAGTCCAGGGTCATGGTCAGACTCCTAGTCAAAAACCATGAAGACCAGCTCATACATTGAGGTTACCGGGGCTCGGAGTACAAAGTGGAGGCTTAGGACCAGCTGACAAGGGAACTCACCAGTGCAACTGGTATCCCCCACACAGGTGAGCAGTGTCATCACCACCATGATGACCTGAAAAGAAGGAAGGGGGGCTCTCTTGGATGCTTGGATCCAAGAATTCCGGGCAGGCAATGTCTCACATGTGTGAAACTATGTTTACCTGTATTTCACCAATATTTAATCTTGAATGTCTGCTAAACTGGTATGCATAATGGTTTGCTTCTCTCCTAACAACTGCAGAGATGAGAGCTTACAATGTCAAGGTGTATGCAGGGCATCTGGCCAGGTTCCACAGTGAGTGTGGTGAGTACAGCAGTAGTAGGCTATCTATAGTCAAATAACACAGAAAAAGATTAGCGCATGAATCAGAGATGTAGAAAACATTTGTAGTGCAATAACTGTGGAATTACAGTTGCATAATACCAACTGTTAGGCAAGAAAAAGTCAAAACTATTGCAGTAACTGCATTAAGATATCTATAATAAACTGTTGTGCAATGATTGTGGAATTAGACATGGTATTTCAACAGAGAAACAATATATTTTGTACAACTGCATTTTACTTAGTAACGTATAGGCTACCTAGTATCTCTGTCATGATAGCATTATATGTATGTGTGTTCAACTGTCCCTGCAGTGTGCTATAATGCTGTAGTAGTACTACCCAGTCATATTTTGTTTCCAGGTAAGCTCTAGGTAAATATTAGTCAGTCAGATTGCAGCAGTGACTCAGTAGTGCAGTTTGTTAAATGCTGTGTACAAACTGCATTTTACACACACAGACCAGGGTTTGAATCCAGTGCTATGTACTTTTTCTTCTTTCGGCTTTTCCCGGTTGGGGGTCACCACAGCGGATCACCTGTCCTCTCATGATTGGCAGTGGAGTTTTATGGTGTCAAGTTGCCAGCCCAGTGCCCAACCTTCCACGGAAGGCACACACACACACACACACACACACACACACACACACACACACACACACACACACACACACACACACACACACACACACACACACACACTCATGCCTAAGGCCAATTTAGAGTCTCCAATCCACCTAGAGCATTTCTTTGGGATGTGGGAGGAAACCAGACCACCCAGAGGAAACCCACACAACCACAGGAAGGACATGCAGACTCCACACAGAAGGCACCCCAGCCGAGGATCAAACTGGAGAAGCTCTTGCTGTGAGGCGGCAATGCTAACCACTGCACCACCACGGCTGCCCGAATCCAGTGCTATGTATTAATAAATATTATTGATTTAGATATGTTATGATGACAGATATTCTCTCCATAGTGATGACTGGTACATGGGTGAGGTAGCCTATATTATGTGTAAATAATTGTTTATTCAGACTTCACAGACTGTTAAAATCATTGCCATGAATGTACTAGTAATGCAAAAAATAAAGGATGTTTGTGCAGGAATAATAACATATATTAACATAAAAAAATAAAATGTGTACTTTTAGTATGGATGTATGTCTGGTGTGTTGTGGAAAGATTGCTGAAGTCAATTACTACATGTGATGCACATGTCTCATGCAGGCAATGCTATTGGTTTCTAACCCATGCTTGCCAGACATATTATGGTAGCAATCACATACTGATTACAGATGTCATTCTCTCCACAGGAACTGCAGGTAAATGGGTAATCTAGCTCATATTATTGTGTAAATGAGTGTTTTTTCAGATGTCACAGACTGTTGAAGTGATTACCACCAATGTCCTTTTAATGCATAAAATAAAGAGAATACCTGAAATAATAGTAACATATAATAAAATAAAAGAAATACATAAAATGTGTACTCTTGGTATTGCTATATGCCTGCTGTGGCTTGGAAAGTCTGCTGCTGTCAGTTAATACATGTGATGCACATGTCCCCTGCAGTCACTGCTATTGGTTTTTATCCCCATGCCTGCCAAGCAAGGCATGACAGTTGTTTACTCTCTTTACTGTACACATGCGTGTCTCTCAAGTGTCACTCTGTCATGGAATGAAATTACTGTTGTCTAATTACTCTGTCACAGATGTATCATCAATATGGTTATATGTCAATAGCAAAGTAACAGTACATCAGCCCACAGTCCAACATGATAGTTTTACAGGTCCACCTGATGTGCAAGTGCCCTTTGTAGTTGTGTACCTGCAGGTGTTACTGCTTGGCCCATAGTGTCCCATGCGGATACCGTGAGAGGTATGTATGTGCTACAACAGCTATAGGGCAAATTTACACATAAAGAAACATAAAACCTGTAGAGTAGATAGCATTACTGTTGTCAATGATATAGTCCATGATGGTATTAATGGACTGTATTTTTCTCTCTCTTCCCACCCCTTACCTTCATACATTTATTATTGTTATATATTATTTATGGCTTAATATTAACGTATGTTGTTCCATAAATGTTATATTGTGGCATGTGTTTTATTCATATTATGTATTTCTATGGTTACATATTAACATATCTTGTTGAATTACCTATTCTGTTGGCCCTATGCTGTAACTGTTACTGGCATGCTATTATACTGACTGTTCTGAAATATATTGTTTTGTCTCAGATAATATGCAGTGAACTGTCATGGGATTATTTGCAATGTTCTGGCATGCTGTTATTACTAACAATGATTTTGTTCATAACTCACCTATATGTATTAGTTTATCTGCATAATCACAGTATGTCATGGTAGGCTGGTTCCTGGTGATCTGCTGACTCTACCTCAGCTGGCCATGGCACTGGGTCCCAGCACATCTGGGACCCAAGCTGGTGCTGCCCCTTCAGCTGTCCCTGCACCACCTTCTGGTAGAACCACCTCAAGGGATGGGGCCTGATCCCAGGAAGTGGGGGTGGAGGGGGGATTGTCACCCAGGATCAGCTACCGGCTATGGTGCACAGGATTTTTCATAGGTGCTATGAGCAGTTCTAGCACTGGAGTGAGGGCAGACTCGACAACCTGGTGGGGCCTGGTGGCCCCGGTGCCCAGCCTCCAGCACAGCCATCTTCAGGGTAGTGAAGGAGCAGTCCAAATACCCATGGGTGGGGATCTCAGTCATGCTGCTACCATCTGGAGGCACATGCACCTCAGATTCCACAACACCCTCCCTGTCCAAGGTGTTTACCCCCTCATGTGTCACACACCATCCCTGTCAGCTGTCTTTTATGTCTTGTCTCTCTGCAAAAGCAATCTCTCTTACCCAACTTACCTCCCCACATGTACCTACATCCCTCCCCCAACATTCCACTCTCTCCTTAAAAAAAAAAGTGGGCACCTGTCCTGCAAAAAAAAAATATCACCTCATACAAAGCTCTCCATTTCACACACATGTCCACAGGACACATCTAACCCTTACATTAATTAATGAACACATTTATGTCTCCCTCACCCCTCTGTCTGGGTTGTGAGGCTCCAAACTCCAAATTCTGTAAAATCTGCACAGCTGTTGCTGTACAAGAAATTGAGAGCTATGGTCCTTTCCTACACCCTTCCTGTACAACCCTAACTGCCTTTAAGTATGTTTTTTCCCCTGCTTGCCCCCAGTTCACCACTGTCATATAACTCCCTTTTTCTTTTCTTTAATAATTTTTCGTCTGGATTTAAGTGGAGCTAAGTTACACACCACGATGGGGCACATCCTCGAAACTCACACAAACCTGTGTAACAGTGCTTAAAAGTGCCTTAATGGTCTTGTGTGTTTCTCACAGTGTTAGGCAGATTAGCAAAATAATCACCCTGCCACATCTCAAACCCTGGCCCCTGTGAACTATAGCATAATGCATTATTCCCCCCAGGACACTCGGCTCTGAATTAAAACAGGTCTTTCCAAAATGTACTGATTGCCACTGACAGACTGAAAGTGCATACAATAGGAAAAAATGGGTGTGTACCTGGGATTGTGATACATACAGTACACCAGTACACAACCAAATAAATAATAAATGTACATCAGGCCTGGGATAACAGGTATACCTGTCAACTGTACAGATTGTTGCAGACTGTCAAGAGTTTTGCCTGCTATTTTTGGCCTGGGTTTTATAACACTGTGTATTTCTGGCAAAGTACTGGCAAGTCATCAAAGACTGAGATGAGGAAATCACGACAGACATTTGAGTGTCAAATGTCATACCATTCAGAAAAACATGCAAATGCAAATCCTGTTAGTCTGTCAACATTCTACGTGTGTAGGAGCAATATGTAATGATTGTCCCTAGTTTGGGGCCTTTGTCTCACTTATATGTATGACTTTGTCCAGAGCTATTGCTCTAATAGGTTGACAGGGATGATAGCAAGTAACCATCTCCTTTCATCAGCAACATCTTTAAACACACCTGTTAAGGCAATAATGGCAAAGTACATATCTGTCCAACTGGGATCCTGCTGCACAACAACTGCTTTTGAAAGCCATGCTCATAATGATGGATGCAGACAATGTGTGTCACAGACTGCATGCATGCACATATATCTTGCAAATACAGCAACTGCAGCACTAACTCAGTATGTCAGTCTGTTAAATGCCTTGCATACAGTACATTTTGCCACCCACAGTCCTGGGTTTGAATCCAGTGTGTTGTACTTCAATTTCATTCTTGTGACTACAGCAAATAATGTCAGAGTCATGCAATTTTAACCCACACAGGTTACTGCTACTGAATTAACTGCTACCCATGTTTACAAGTTAAAGGCCTGTAGGTAGAGACACACTTGCCATATCCGTGTAGCCTAACTATATGTCGCATACTACTCTGTCACTGGCATTGTTATATAACAGATGTACCTTAAGCACATCCCTTGACAGGACTGTAAAGGGTACCCACACCCTGGCTCTGCTGTAATGACTGGGTTGATACTGCTGCCTCAGTCACACGTACAACTTTCTGTCCTCCAAAGTGTCAACACTCCCACCTATGTGTCCTAGGCTGCAACAGCAGCTGCCAACTGCAACATATGCAGCTGTATATTAAGCTACCTGCTACAGATCTACCATACCTCACATCCCCACAAGGGATCCAGACAAAACTATATATAAAGGGGTGGAAAAGGTCCATCAACAGGGACATGTGTCACAGTTTGCCCTTACAAAGTTAGAGAGCTGATAGAATAGCAGCTACTGCATCAGCATGCATATTCTGATGGGTATGATGCCTGACACTCACATGTCTCTGCCCACTTACTGACCTCAATCCCACAATGTTTAACACTGAACTGCCAGATATTCAAAATGCCATGGGACAATGGCCAAACATAGCATGCAAAACTGTTGACATACCTCACAAATCTCAACAGTGGGCAATATGTATACCTACTCTCAGTGATGCTGTAGTCTCCACACCTCACTAATGCTAATCACAAAGACTAGGAAAGGGGCCAAGGCCTACATGAAGGTGGTATACATTCCACTGTGGGGCCATGTCATTGGATAATGAAAGTGCAACCCAGCTGTTTTGGATGCAAATAGCAAGTCTGAGCCACAGACTGGTGCACAGGCAATTACCTGTTAATGAGCATTACCTACAAAAGGCAAACAACTGCCTACAGAAAACAGGTCTGCATGTTGCTTAACAAGACAGACTATGATTTAGCAAGAATTTTCTTGAGGATTTCTTCGCAAAAGGATTACATACCAGATATGTAATACATGTCTCATATACTGGAATGCAAATGGAAGGAGGAGGTATGGTAAGAAGGGATTACAACAGTAGGCCTGTAGTATATCAGTGAGAATGACATGTTGGTGATATTCTGCTGTGCAAAAGCTATAGTCAGGGCTCCCAACTGTGCATGCTTTGAATCAAATCACAGATGTGGTCCTCTTACTCCCTCCTTTAATGCTCTGCCCCTGTATGAAAGCTAGTGGAATATGAGTTACACATATTGGCAGTGAATAACATTGGACATAGCTGTAATATCACACAATGTACTGTTATTCAGCCCCTCTCAGTCTGTGAATGTCATACAGGAGTAGTTCAGACATTGTAAAGCTGTCCCTCACTGTCCCTGATGTACTCTGGCTAGGTCACTGTTTTGTTCACAATCATACCTCATCACTTGAGAGCTATGGCTCACATAGCATACAACTCTCTACAACAGGTATTGAGCTCATAGTCATTATTAGTGGGGGGACACAGGCCTAACATCAGTGACAGAGTGTACATATTGGCCATACAAAGTAATTCTTTGAATGCACTAACATATATTACTGTAGAATAAGTGTATTCTGAGGGGTCAGGAGTATGACAGACAGATTCTCTATATTTGGACAGCATCCATCAATTATTGGCCAACCATTTGCCATATATCCACGTGTGTGCCAAAAGGACCACATATATCAGGCACACATACACATTACACAAACATCTGTGTACTGAAGAGGTTTGATGCTTACAAGGAAGATATAGTACAGCAGGCTTGCATTACTGTCTGTCATTGTGGCACACTGGTGTTGCTGGAATGTTTCTGTATAGTTGTCATAACATATACTTATTTGTCTGACAGTGACTGTAGGACATAATACTGGGACTCTGCCCATAGCAGACATACCACAGTAGATGGCACTGATGGGTGTGGAGACATTCATCAGACTCTGTCATGGCACAGAGGTACATAACCGGTATTACTACTATGTTGGTGATAGACACACACGTACTGTTTGATAGACTGTAGGGTATGACGTGGAAGGTAGCAGTGGATAGTGCAAGCCAGTTTGGCTGTGCAGGGTCTGTCGATAGAGGATGTGCATGTATCTGATCCTGTGAGGTATTCCCCTCTTGTTGTCTTTCAGGAAGGATGTATCGAAGGAGGCAGCCACCATTTTCAGCCACTGAAAATAATGTTATCCTGGATGGCCTCAGCCTGCATCATAGCATTCTCCTGTCCAGGGGTTGCCAGCATCAGGAAGAATGTGCAGCACTGTGGGCTCACTTCATCACAGCAGTCAACCAGACAGGCCAGCAGGACAGGACTGAAAAGCAGGGCCAACACCATGACACAGATATCGTCACTGCTGCACGGCAAAGGACAGCCACTGTGGCCAGAGACTCTGTTGCCACCGGTGGAGGGCCTGCAGCAGAACAATCCCTGTTGGCCACAGAGGAATTTCTGGCAAACCTAGGAACAACCATTATCTCACATGCATCCATCACCCCATACATCATGGAGGTAGGTGCCACAGCATCCACATCACAGGAGTGTCCAGGTAAGCTTCCTGTGTTCATCACTGTAATACTGTATCAGTCATTGTGGCAGCCTCTGCATACCAGCACACCGATGAGTCTATCTGCATTGTGTGTGGGGGTTGGTTTTAATGCACAGTTGTGCACACATGCACACATGCTCAGAATGTCAGCAATGTAGGCAGTATCAAATTAGCTACTGCACATGTGGATATACGCACACATTACCCTGTAACAATGCCACATTTGGTATTGCTGACAATACCTCTCCCTGACATTTCCATAGGTCCAGCAAGTGTAGCCGGATTCCAAGGTCCTGTACCTGGTAAGTGTGATACTATTGTTTTAAGGATGATATATACCCTAAGAATGTTAAGGGCTGCCATTGTTACCTAGGCACATCTGTAATGCTTAGCCAGAGCAGACTAAGTTGTATCTTCAATTGTGGATCAGTTAACTGGAGTGCATTGAATGAGTAATCACAGTTGTGTATTTGTAGGAATATTAACACATTTGCACTTAATTTTGTGAAGGACTATGCAGCCTGCTATACAGGAGGCAATCACGCACAAATGCCTGTTCACACACAATATTGTGATGGTACATACCTGAGGCAGTGATACTATAACTGGCATAATACGGTCACGAAGGGTGCACTGTGTTTTAGGGGTAGGTCTATCAGGTACACTGACATATTGCTTATCTCACAGGTGTATTGTACTGGCAACATTAACCAAATGTTGCTGCAGTGCATGTTATAAAGGGCCTGTCTTGTATGTGTATGTTGTGTGTTTTTGTGTTGGGCAAGGAATCAGAAATAAGATGTGTGATGTGTAATGCAGTTGTGGCTCATCACGTGTATGTGTCTGTGTGGATTACCATACATAATAGTGCAGGTGGTAATGTACTTTTCTTGAGTCCCTTTTCACATTTGAATGTGGAGGTTGGAGTCTGTCCCCCTCACAACCTGATGTCAGTGTGTCATCGCACTCTGATGATGATGGTGGCCATAGTGAGGCACAGGTGGGGATGTTGGGGGCAGAATCCATCCCATGGGTTGACATCTCACTTCCTCCCCCATTGTGTCTGCACACAGTCAGTGTGCCCCCACATACCCAGTCACCTGAGGCCACAGATATAGGGCAGTCAGAGTGTGGCAACTATGGCAGCAGTGAGTGTAGACACTAGTCATAGCCAGAAAGCTGGTGAGGTCCCACACAGGCAGATTGACAGGGATGCTTGGAGGACTGCTGCCCATCCACCACCTGTCACAGGTGTCACATCATGGGTCACCCGCCACATGTTTCAGTTTGTCATGGAGGCACAATCACATTTCAAACACAACACCAGCTGGATGCTCAGGATTATGGATGCAGCCCAGTCTGACATCCGTGACTGCCTCCATCACATTGGTGATGCCATGGTTCATTTCATTGATGTAGTGAACAGATGGTCAGCTGAGACAGTGTCAGTGTTTCACCACATGTTTTCTGTGCTGGAATATCTGGTTGGAGTATGGCATCAGACACATGGACATAGGCCAGCAATATCATCTGCTGAGAGTCCACATCGCCATGCACACTCACGCTCCCATAGTGGCCATACCTCCAGCACCACAGAAGAGAGTGTGTGTCCACACCATGACATGGCAGGCCATAGGCACATGGTCCTGGGCAGTCCTGTGGGGAACACAGGCCAAGCAGACACCAATCACCATCAGCTACTAGCAATGCATCTGACTCTGGGCACAGTGGTATCCCAGCGCCACTCCTGGCAGAGCCAGTTCCTGTGTTCATGGCCAGAGACAGTGAACTCTCCACTCTGCCATGTAGAGTTCACAGCTGTCCAACATCCACATGTGTAGGGCTAGCACTGGACTGGATTGTGTACACCCACACACTCAAACATCACTGTCACATGCAGGTAACCAACAGACATACACAGCACCTCTCCATGGCCCACCTAATCAGCACCCCTTTCTGACTCACACACATGCTGTCAACTGTTTGGCACAGCCTAGGCCTCTGGCTCCCCCATACCATACCCTGTGCGTGTGAGGATACCTGTGCCAGATCCCTGTCATCCATGCCATCAATGCAGGGACATGCAAATATGTGTCTGATGCACAGGGTGACTCTATTACTTTACATGTAGGTTTTGTACTGCATTAGTGTTGTGCCATGTGAGCTGTGATGGGCATGACAGGTGCTATATGCCTGCATGTGTCATGTGTACACATCACACATCATAGTTTGTGTATGTTTCTTGCATGATGTTAGACTGCCGTTAGTGTTGCAGACTGACAGGTGTCTCACAAAACTAAGTATGTTTCTGTTCCCGGGGTCTGAGTGGCCGAGCTATGGAGACTTTGCAGCAATACACTGGCAAAAGATGGCATAGCAGCACAGCAGATATATGACATCAGTAAAGTACGGCTATAAACATGAGCGGTTACCTGGGTGCATATGTGTACAACAGTGTGTCCAGGACAAAGGGGGCAGTCAGTGTAATCATGCATTCATACCCTGTGACAAGGCCTGCTACCCTTGATATTTGTGTTCTGGGTATATTAATGTAGGTGGTGGCAGATAGCATGTATGCCTAGGTAAATGTAGGTTATGTAGGGCCAGCAGCTAGTCATAGTGCAGTAAACTGCATGACCACTGCACATCCATATGGCCATATGTGTACTGCTGCATGTGAATATATTAGTACACACACACACAGGGTTTCCTGTTGTGAGATGATAAGTTCTACCTATCTGATAGTATATACTACAGCACTATGTACTTATCACATGCACCACAGAGGAATCTATTTTAAGATTGTCAGCCAGTGCTGTTAAGGTGGATGCCATCAACAGGCCTTGTAAAGGAAGCCTATGGGGTGCCTGGCAGGTA
>NC_056733.1:1786439636-1786529636 GCF_019279795.1 Protopterus annectens | reverse complement strand
TCTAGAATGTACACACTCAATTCACTAGCTTTGAAGAGTATGGAACATGTATAGCATAATCCGTACAAAGATTTTATTACACTGATAGGTCTCTTATAAAGGAATTTAATTGTAATGAATGGAATCTCTTGGCTTTCACCAGCCAGCAATACCAACTGTTCTAGAATGATGTTCCAGAAGCTCTCCAGCAATGGGAATATATCAGGACAGGTGCAAAGTTCAGTCACTATCTCCAGCAGAAAACTGTCATAGTAATTCATCACTGAATCTGTAGAGTATTAAAACTATAAAGCAATTAAGACAAGAAGTGTCACTGTAAGAATATAGAAGAGGTAACATATCAACAAAAATGCTAAGAAAGACAGATGTAATAAAAGCAATGTGCAGTATTAGTATTAGAACAGACCAGGATCTATTGTGTACTATTGCAAATAACAAGCTAAAAATCTCAGCACAGGTGGAAAAACTTAGAAGATACACATATAAATATAAAGGAAAAGTACACAATAAACAATTTATTGATGACTCAAAAGGCTTTATAGAGAATTGGGAAACAAGGCAAAAGAAATTCCCGGTCATCAAACTGAAATAAATAAATAAATAAAATTGAAAGACCACCAAAAAAGAAGAACTAGATACATTTTGGAGAAGTATTTATGAAGATCCTGTGGGACATAACAAAGATGCTAAATGGATAGAAGAAGTAAAAGAAGGAATAAAAAGTTTAAAGGTGCAGGATATGAAATGTGATGAAGTAACAGCCAGAGAAACTGAAATAAAGTTAAGAAAAGCCTCTAACTGGAAAACCCCAAACCCAGATGTAGTACCTAACTTTTGATTGAAAGTATTAACATCTTTGCATGAAAATTTAGCTATGAGTAAGAACTATTTATATGCAGACCCTGAACAGGCACCAACCTGGCTAACAACAGGAAAAACAATGCTACTACTTAAGAGTGAACCTACAAGCTACCCTAAAAACTACAGACCAATAACTTGCCTTCAGATGACATATAAACTACACACTAAAACAAAGAGCAAGAAGGTCACTCAGAAAAAACAACCAGTAAAAACTAAATGAAAATTCCAGCCAACCTAGAAGTTCCACTGAGTAACCTCTCAAACCTCTTGTATCAGAGGCACATGGAATATATGCAAATGACCCTTATGAACATCAGGTGTTTCAGCTATATGTTAATTCTGAATGCCCAGGACTTATTTCTTTTTAAGTTGTTTCGATGGACAATTTCAGGCCAATAAAGCCAAACCTCACTAGCTGTGGATATGCATATTTCAGCCTTGTTATGATCTCATCACCACAGCACAAGCATGTTTATTATACAATCTGTTTTTAGAGATAGTTTTAGAAAACAATTTCTTTTATGTTTCACAACAGATTTTTTAAACAAAAGAAAGGAGTTGCATTGGGTGCTAGAGTAGTAGTGGAATTTACAAACTTAGTAATAGCTTGGTGACAACAAAAACATTTTAAGGCCCACAGTTTTTTTTTTTTTTTTTTTTTTTTAGTAAAGTGCATTTTTATAAATGCTTTATAGCTGTCCTTGTTGTTTTTTGCAATGGTACATTAAATGAATTCCACCAGTTTTTAGAGACGTGAATACCAGTACTAATTTGTTATCATTTACATTAGGAGATATTGGTGATACTGTCAGTTTCTTGGATCTAACTATCTCTATAGCTAGAACTAACATACATTTTCAAAGTAAACTATTTAGAAGAGAGACTCTTGTTTATAATTATTTACACTGGAGAAGATAAACATCCTGTCCAAATGACACAAATGTGATTAAAGGGCAATTTATTTGGTTAAGTAGACTCAACAATGATGATAAGACATTTTTCCTGGATGCTGACAATCTGAAGAGTCTTAAGAGCGATTACAAAAGCAGTTTTGTAGACAGGATTATAAAAGAAGTTTTAATCGAGAGACATGCAAATGTAAGCCAATTTTGAGAAATGGCTTAGAAGGGAATTTAAAAGTAAATAAAGGTAAATAGATTGAGAACTAAGATGGAATCATGACACCATAACCATTTTTATAGTAATACTTTTCCTTTACCAGTTTCTTTAGACATGCATGTTATAAAAGAAGTGCGTTTAATCAATTGGAAAATTATTCTTAGTAATATTGATTTATCTAAGGCAATAGGGGATAGACCTTTATTTACATATAAAAAGAGTAAAAACTTCAAAGCAATTTTAGAAAGGTCAAAAGGAAATAAAAAAAGAAAATATACCTGCTTTTGGAACCTACGAGTGTGGTAAACAGTAAATATCATAGGCTCATTAATAATTCATCCAATGTGTTCATAAAAGGAAAGAACAAACTCTTTTGGGCGAATGGATGCTGTAAAGTCTATAAGAATTTATGAACATGTCACAGCCATTAAAAATAAAGACTTTAGCAATTCATTAGCCAAACATGCAGTAATATGTAAAGATTTTAGGAAGTTTATTTTTTTTTGTTATGGACTTTGTTTACCTGACTGAATTTGAAGGTGGCTATAATGTTAAGTCTTGATTGCAAGGAAGCTGAATGGCAGATCAGATTATCAGCAGATAATGAACCTGGACTTAATGAGTGGCTCAGAGATTTTATTATAATAGAAAATTATATATAAACAAATGCAATTTTGATTTATATTTAGAAAGATAAGTCTAGTGACAGGGACTAATTGGCTATTTGTTGTCATGTTATGACAGTTTTTTTTTATATTTAGCATGTGATATAAACTTAATTTTAACTCTTATTTGATCATTCTATTCTTCACCGATGCATTATGTTTGTTTATATATATATATCTATATATATAGATATATATATATATATATATATATATATATATATATATATATATATATATATATATATATATATATCCATCTATATCTATCTATATATATATATATATATGCAGTTTGAAAGCGTGAATGCTTTTTTTTGTTTGTTTTTTTGTTGTTTGTTGTTGTAGTAAAGAAAGTGAACATCTTTCAAATGGAGTTTTTGCCAGAAGCCTTTTGGTTGGGATCGAGTTGCTGCAGGGGAAGAGCATTTGTCCTGCAATAAAATTCTATATTTTCATATTTTTGATCATTTTAGGTTTGCACTAAAGTGATTGCTCTTTGAACATTCACCTTTGTGAACATTTGATATTTCATGAGACACATATATACATAAACTCATATATATATATATATATATATATATATATTTTTATATTAGTATAGATGTGGCTAGATAGATACAGATATCTATCAATATCTATTTATCTACACACACACACACACACACACACACACACACACACACACACACACACACACACACACACACACACACACACACACAAACATACCTCTCAACCCCTTTGTTGAAAAAAATTCTGGATAGAGCCAAAAATAATGGGGGGATCAAAGGCCTAAAACCAGAACAGATGATAAATATTGACCATATAAACTTAGAAAATTACTAGAATCCAGGTTTTGCATTAGCATGTTTCTGAAGGATTTGAAGTCTGAAACCTAATAAACAAGGACATAGGGACTCTCCAAACTCTGGCTCCCACACAGTTTGGTTATGTGAAGGGTCGATCATGCCTGCTCAACTTGGTCAACTTCTTTGAGTCAGTCAATAGAGCTGTGGATGAAGCCAAGGTGGTTCATACAGCCTACCTTGATCTGGCCAAGGCCTTTGATAAAATTCCCCACTCAGGAATCATAGAAAAATTCACTAAGTTAGGCATCAACCCCTATATCACTAGGTGGGTTGCAAACTGGCTCACAGATAAAACCCACAGTGTGAAAGTAGCTGACTCCAAGTCAGACTGCCGACCAGTCACGAGTGGAGTCCCACAGGGTTTGGTCCTGGTTTTTTTTCTGTTTGGTATCTACTTCTCTGTGGTCCAAGCCAACATGAAGGGACTCTGGCTGACAAAGTTCAGAGACAATTGCAAGCTGGGAGCAATTATTAACTCCCCAAGTGATGTTTACATCCTACAGAAAGGCATCACTGAGACCAACGACTGGTGTCAGAAACATGGCCTTAAGCTCAATGCCAAAAAATGCTTCATCAGCCCCTTTGGGAAAAACCCAGTTCCCATGAATTACCACATCAATGGTAGTCCAGTGAACATAAGAGATCTGGGAACACAGTTTGACAGCAACCTCTCTTTTGACCACCACATTGCTACTGTGGTCAGAAAGTCCTTCTATGTGGCACCTCTCATTACTAAGGGTTTTGCATCCAGGAAGAAAGAGGTCATTGTTTCCCTCTACTCTTCTCTCATTAGGCCAATCATTGAGTACAATACCCTATTTGGCATGTATCTCACTAGACACCTGCAACAGCTGGAGAGGCTGCAAAAGTACCTCACAAAGAGGATCCTAGGCCTTAAACACTTGTCCCCTATGGACAGACTCAAAAAACTCCAACTATTCTCTGTCTCATATCGCCTACTTAGAGGAAATCTCTTCTTGACTCACAAAGTCATGTCTGACCCAGCTCTGTTAGAAACATTACATCTAAAGAAATCCCAATCCCTGTGCACCACATGCTCCAGAGACCTCATTACCACAATCAACAGAATGAGCTGGAGGGACAGGTTCATAATCCAGAGACTGCCCATGCTATGGAATAGACTTCCCGTACATGTCAAACAGAGCACCTCACTGGCCCTCTTCAAGAGAAATCTTGATGAGTGGATGGGAAATAGAAAATTTATCCCAGGGATCACTCCAGTGCCTCTACTCAACAGAGATACTGGGAACTAAGGTTGGGTGGCATGATGCCAGGGTAATCCTATGGGCTAGGCTTTTAAAAGCTCCAGGACCATTAGCCTAGTACACACCTATGAACCTATTAACCTATGAAACACAAATGCCAGTCATTATTCAGTGACTTCAGTTCTTAGTTGTTTACAGAAAAACCCAAATTTTATGAAGAATAGACCAAAAAAAAAAATAAGCAAAAATCTGGACAGTTGAGAGTTTGATACACACACATATTTATATTTAAATAGTTTGATCAAATATGATTTGACGGAACTACAAATGGTTGAACAAAATTGACTGGAAACATACTTTTTAACTAAATCATAACTGATTGACAACTGTAGAAGTCCATAAGTAGTGTTTGATAGTGACATTTTTTGACATAGCAGGTATTAGGTAAGTAACTCTAGAAGATTGTATGTGCATTGGTAATAGGTTCATTGGTTGTTACTAAACTAATGACCACTAGGGCCCTTACAGGCCTAGCCATGTACCTCAAACCATTTAGTTCCCGAGTATCATGGGGGGGTGTTAGTAGGCAGGATAGCTGAGTGTTTGTATGGAGTTGTCATTTGGGATAATACATACATACATACAAATATTTCAAGCATGGGCATTAATGCCACTCTATTTGCCAATATACCAAAACACTTGCTTCCATAATAAGTTTCCAGACTGTTCTTAAAAATATCTAAACTAATACTTGCTTTAATGTAATTTGGTAGTCTGTTCCATGCATCAGCTATTCTGTCAGAGAACCAATTAGTTCACTTCTCATTCCTATAGAATCTTCTACATCGGCTGTCTGATGATTCTCTAGTACTTTTTGATAACCCCAAACATTCCCAGAGGTAGTTGTCCCCAAATGCCTTATATACCTGAATAAGATTTCCTCTTAAATATCTATAAGAGACACTGTACACGTTCAGATATTTTAGTCTTTTATAATAACTTCAATTTTCACATCCATGGATGCTTTTGATATATTTCTGCTGTACTCTTTCCAGTTTAAGCATGCTTGTTTTCTTATAAGGTTTACATATTGCTATTCCATACTCAAGTTTAGGTCTAATGTAACTAACAAACAATGATTTCATCATTTTTGATTTCCTAGACTTTATAAATCTTTTTATACAACCTATAGCTCTATAACTATCGTTAACCAATTGGTTGATATGATTAGAAAAGCTCATAGCTGAATCTACCCATATACCCAGGTCCTTAAATGAGTCTACAGTTTCAATCACTGTGTGCTGTATTAAATAGTCACCTTTCAATTTATGTCTCCCAAATCTCATATGCTTAGTTTTTGATGTATTTATCAGCATATTATTCTCCTGTGCCCAAATGGTTAATTAAGTCAAGTTTTTTTGCAGACATGCCTTATCTGTAACACATGTAATCAGTTTATCCAGTTTAAGGCCATCTGCATATAGACCGTAGAACATATCAGATGAAAAAGTTAGGTATGAAAGATACAATCTAAACAAGTAAGGGCCTAGGAGAGAGCCCTGTGGGACACCTTGACTGTAACCAAGGATTTCACCTGTCCAGTTGGTGTGTGATACTTGCCATATCCTATTTGTAAACCATGCAGCTATCCATCTTTTCAATAGTACATCAATACCTAGTTGTACTAATTTATTGATCAGTGTTTTGTGTATGACTATCAAATGCTGAAGTTAAATCTATATAAATTACATCACAGCACAATTTGTCATTCATAACTGTTATTATATTGTTATAGAACATCATGTTACAGATGGTAATAGATCTATTTTCAACATATGCATGCTGATATATGGTTTCAAGTCCCAACCTATCCAGTTCTGACAATAACGCATCCAATATTACCTTCTCCATTATTTTTACATGAAAGTACACTTAAGGGTCTATATGACTTTGGGTTTATCCTACTCCCCTTTCCCTTAAAGACAGATTTAATAAGCACGTCTCCAATCTTGAGGAATCTCCCCATATTTATATGACCTAGTGAATAATATATACTGTATAATGGTACCATAAGTTCTTGTTGAATTGTTTTCAGGCCATTGTTACTAATTCCATCTCCTTCCTGTGCTTTGTTTGGATCCAGTTTGCAAAGTTCTTTTTCAATATAATCTAATTTGATTCCAGTTTCTGGGGTTACCTGGATGTCAGTAGGACAATTTATTACTCCTTTTGGGGAGCCAAACATTTTTACGTAAGATTTTGTAAATATATCTATAATATGCTGTGTCTTAGAATAACTTTTAGAATCTGCATACCATTTATCGTTTGTGTGTATTTACTCCTTCTACATCTTATGCATCTATAAAAAGGTTTCCTATTATGCTCAATATCTTTATATACATTTTCTTCAACATTTTCTTGGTCTTGTCTCACACTATATGTAATCTGTTTGGCCAGCTTGTTTATTTCAGTTTTCAACATTGTAGTTTGACCTCTCTTCCATTTCTTATACTTTTTGTATCTCACCTTAATCAGACGTCTTATTTTTATAGAACTATATCCCCCTGATGCTGTATGCCTAGATCTTAATGTTAAACATTTTTTTTTTATTTTTTGCACTCAATTTCTGTTTCAAAACTTTCCAGAGTCCATCTGCAGTTTTTCCACTGAACACCTCACTCTAGTTAGTTTTACGTAGTGACTGTTTTGCTTCAGTATAATCATTAATGTGCATTGGTTTAAATTTCAGTTTGGCAGAATTATCTAGCAACAAATTAACCTTTATAACCCCATAATCACTGCACATCAAAGGTGGCAAAACTTGACTTGAAGTAACAGTAATTTATTTACAAACACAAACAATGTCTAGAATGTTCCGTCCCCTGATAGGTTTTCTTACACTCTGAAGCAATTGTTGTTCCTGAATATACTTTGTGAATAATTTCTTTACTAACATTGAATCAATATTATTCCAATCCGTTTTTGGTAAATTTATCCCTGGCTAATATTATTCTTCCCTCCTGTGTTTCATGCAGGAAATATATGAATTCCTTTAGGTCATTTGCACTTGACTTTGGTGGTCTATGCACTCCAGCAATTGCTATATGTTCCAGGGTTGTCTTTATTGTCACAGTTGCACAGTCTATGGTACCAGTGTTATCACTGAACATGTAATAATCACAGATCTCATAATCATCTTTAATCCTTATCATAACATCTCCACCTGATTTTTTGTTAGAATGTCTGTTACAGTGAAAACATTTATACCCTGACAGAACTGGTTTCCAGTCATTGTTCTTTAACCATGTTTCACAAACAATAGCAACATGTATCTTGTGGAACGTAGCAAAATTTCTAATAAAAAACATTATTATTAATGATCCTAGCATTAACAACCATCAGAGATGCATCAAATGTTGCTAATTGTGAAATGTTAAATTTTCGACCTGGCAAAAATCCTGCCTAGTGTTTGTCAAATATTGCAAAATATCTGCTGCAAAAATTTTCTTCCCTGATCTTGACAAATGCATGACATCCTGTCTGAACACGTGTGCCCAAAACTAGGCTTGGATGCTCTACACATTTCCATTTTTTTTAAATAGGATATTTTTCCATGTAGATATTTACCCCAAAAATCTTTTCATTCACAATAACCTGACTATCCTTTCTATAGGTGACTTGTGAAAAATACGATCTAACACCAGTACAAGGTATACTATATAAGAGGACTGTCAGTTCCCTACTAACAGTTAAAGAATCCTTGCAGATGACATAATTTGTACTGACATGAATAAAAACTGATCCATACATCTTTACATTAAGGCATTCCAAGGCTTGTCTCACATCTTCTATTTTTGCTCCTGGCAAGCATAACACTATTCAATGTTCATTATCTTCACTGCAAATATAAGTATCAGTTCCTCTAATAACTGAATCTCCAATTACAAGCATATCTTTGCTGGCCAGCTCTGAAGAATCTTCAGCTTCTAATACAGTAATATCTGCTCTCTCAGTTGTTATGAAGTCTAGATCTTCATCACCATTAGTCTTATTAATCCCACTGTTTTCATTGTGTATTAAATTCTCATCCAGCTGGTATTGTAAATCCACAGCTTGAGCCATGTAGTCAACATCTGTCTTTCACTTCTTTTTTTTTTTTTTTTTTCTTACAGTAATGTTCCTCAGTCCTTCCACATTCAGTTTTGATTTCTTTCTTTTCACCTGCCCCTTGCCTCTTTTTTTCGATCTTCTCTTTTGGAAAAAAAATATGCCTTTTTCTGTAGTCTGAAGATTTTCAGATAGAAAAATATCATCATTCCCTGTAACCTGTGTTACATAACAAAGCATGCCTCTTTTAGTATATATTCTCTTTTCTTTACAGTCATTAGTTAATTTCTTTTTCTTCATTGCTATTTGTTACTTTTTTCTTTCTTTCTTTTTTTGTTTCTTTCTAGACAAACTGGATCCTCAGATTGCTGAATACTTGCATCCAAAATTCCAAAGTTGTCAGGGGCATTGACTTGTTTCATAAGGGTTGAACGATCTTTGCAGACAATAGATGCATCATTTCCTAAATGTGTTATAGTTGTTCTTTGCCTAACATAATTTATTTCACCAGTCCATTCATTAATACATGAAACAACATTTTTCCAAGACATGCCAATTTCACAAGTGCAATCATGATCATTAAGTCTAGATTTACTTCTAACAATGGTAAGCAAATCATCCAACCTTTGACACGAGGAACACAGATCACCAGTGTTATCAGCTCTTACCTTTAAATAGGCATAGCATTTATTACACTGTACAAGATATTTGTGCATTAGCAAATCGTTAATTGTATACTCATTTAAGGAATCCATATTTAGCTTCAAATGAATAAAATATTGTAAAAGAAAAGAATGAACAAAATCAGTAATCACGGAATTCAAAGAGAACTTCTATGACAAAAAATCACATGAGCAATATACAACTAAATACTAAAGTAAGCACAGTAAAGTTGTTCTGACCATATAAGTTCTGCAAGCCAGACAAAAGCTGTAATTCCTTTACGTCGCATGAAGGTGCGCAGTAGCTTCTGCTCATTATTGCTCACAGTCGCACTTCTTTTTAACAGTGAAGACCAATAAATCAAACCAAGGTAGAATTGTTTAGATATGCTCAGGATTTTCCTCTCTGCAGTCTGTGTGAATTTATAGCTGTCTAGGTGCCTTGGGGTGGCTAGAGCTTGCCTGTCTAAAACCTATCCCTTTCTAACAACCAACAGTGAAATTTGGTAAAACAAGAAAATATGAATAAAATTAAGTCTTGTTAACAAGCTACCCCTTCCTATCTACAAACAGTGAAAAACAAATTCAAATAAAACTTCTATTACCAGTCAACTCCAAAGTAAATCACAAACCGACATAGGAATGTTTAGATTATTGATGGCCTCTGTCTCTAAGGAACATGGGTGCCAGACCAGGGGTAAAGTTAAGACTTCCCATCCAATTGTCAAGGTTTTATTTGAATAGGGTCAGGAATGAACTCTGTTTTACATGGATAAGGAGCCTACTCCATAGTGTGGGGATCCTTTTGGACACATATCGGTCCCTCCAACATGTTCTCTCTATGTCATAGTGAAGTTCAGATCCCTGGATCTAGTATTTTTGTTGCTGTTTGTTTTGCAAATGTGCAACAGATTCATTAGGGCTGGTTCTGAGGTAGCCCTGTAAGCCAGACAGAGATCCCCTCTCAGTAGCCTGTAGGAGACAGAATACAGAGAGAGAAACTTTAGGTGATCAGTGTAGGACAGGGTATTCATGCCTTCAGTTCTCATGGTGAGAAACCTTTGTGGGCATTCCAACTGTTGCAAGTTTCTGGTTAGATACATGGAAAAGGGGGTATTGCAATCAATTATTGGTCTGATAAGGTTTGAGCAGAGTGGTACTATAACTTCCTTGGACCTGGATGCCATACCCTTACTAAGTTGCTTGACACAGAATGATTTTCTTATCATCTTAGCTAAATGTTGGTCAAAGGCCAGATTGCTGGTTACACGTTCCCAGATCTCTTACTACCAGGCTGACTCTTATGGACATTTTATCAATGGAGAAATTAAATTTGGCTGACAATTTCCCAAAGGGCATTATAAAGCATTTTTTGGCATTGCATTTTAAGCCTGGTTTTCACACCATCATTTGACTGTTAAAACTACTTGCAAGATGTTTGTGTCTTGGGAAGAATCTATAATAGCTCCTAATGTACAGTCATCTGAGAACCTGGTGAGCCAGAGGCCTTTAACGCTGACTTTTGAGAAGTAGATGCCAAACAGAAATGGGCTCAAAATGTAGCCCTGGGGTATGCATCTAGTGCTTGGTCTCTTGGTGGAGGTAAACTCACTGAACTTGACTTCTTGGGTCCTGTCTGTTAGCCAGCTGGCAATCCAGCAAGTTATGTGAAGATGTATGCCTAGCTCAGAGTGCTTGTCAACAATGTCTTAGTGGGGCATTTTATCATACTGAATGCCTTAGCCAGGTCAAGGTATGCAGTATGCCCTGTTTTACCCTTGATCATTGCCTTGGGGACCCCCTCAAAGAAGTTTACAAGGTTAAGTTGCCATGACCTTCCCTTAGCAAAGACAAATTTGGATGAGTCCAATGTCTGTAGTTTGCCAATGTCCTTGAATATCATTTACATAGATTCATAGATTTATAGATTATTAGTAGGCTAATGATCCAGGTGGCTGTTCTAAGCCTAGCCAAGTTTTCCCAAAAGAATAATGATGTCCTATATCTGAAGAGGACATAGAGAACCAGGCATTTATAAGCTACCTCTGTCCATAAAGGACATGGATGCCAGGCCCAGTGTAAATTTCCTGTTCCCCATCCACTGGTCTAGGTTGTGCTTAAACTGAGTAACAGACAAACTCAGTTTCACTTGGATGGAAAGCCTTTTCCATATATGGGGCAGTCTCTGGGACATATATCTGTCTATCCCACATGTTCTGTTTAAGTCACAGCCAGAATTCCGGTACCTAGACTTTGCATTTCTGTTACTTTGTTATTCTTTGACTTAAGAATATGTAGGAGATTTATAAGTGTGGGGTTTGTGCATTCCCTCAGCAATCTATAGGAAACTGAGTAGATGAAAGGGCTTTAAGGCACTCTTAAGGCAGGCTTGTTATACCTTGTATTCTTTTTGTAAGGAAACTGATAATTTGTTCCATGGCTTTGCATGTTTGGCTTGCTAGACTGATAGGTTTGTAGTTCCCTGGGGAGGTTGATGATCCACCCTTGTGTAGGGGAGTTACTGTGTCCTGTATTTACATGGAATATAGCTTGTTTCAAGGCTGTTGTGGAGAAGCACCTCAAGTGGTCTTGAAAGGTCATGTTTTAGACTATTCAGGAGGCAACTGAGGATGTTGTCGGGACTGATGGAGGTGGTGTTCTTGGTTTTAGTGAGTGCTGCCAGCACCTCATCCCTGATGATAGCTGTGAGGAAGTATGTTGGAGAGAATTTCATGTGGTCAAGTTGGGGGGTGGGGGGTTGAGCTGAATTCATCAGGCAGTAGATTTGCTATGTCATTCTTATCAGTACGGGTGGTACCATTTACCATCAGTTATCTCTATGGTTCCTTATGTAGCTGACGAAGACCTTATAATTGTCCTTAGTCTGTGAGGCTATCTTGACTTCATAGTTGACCTTCTTGAACTTAATTAGACGTCTTGCTCACCATCATGTCATACTATCTGGAAAAAAGCATTTTATGGTATATTTATTGTTCAGAATGGTTTCAATCAATTGTGATTCAGTCAACTGAGTTTTCATTCCAAAGTGTTTTTAGTCATTTGTGGACTCTGATTTTTCTTTTTTAATCAAACACTATCTCCACCCTGCATTCCGTATACATACATCCTACACTCATATATATTTCTTTCTATGTTATAACAGTGATCTCAGACAGGCATGCCAATCAACTTTCAATTTTGCCAATCATCTGTGGTTGCAAGACAACAATCAGTAAAGTGCATTTGGACACATGTATGTGTATATAAATAATATACTGCTGTGTATTTGAATGTGTGTATATATGTGCATATGTTTAAGGCATTTGGGTAGTTTCCTTGATTCTTACATATAACACACTAGTTACACATATCACCTTTTACATCAAAGAAACTTTTGTGGCCATTTAATTCATAAGTGCAGACATTGTAAGCAGAATATAAGTGTGCAACTGCATATTGTGTATACATGCATATTCTATGCTCTGAAACGGGTCTACTTTACATAATAAAAATCTCAAATGATCAACTTTCATATGGCCAAGACCATATGATCGAACATTTGAAACATTGATCATGTAACAAAAAAAAAAATACAACAAACAAAAAAAAAAAACTAAATGTATCTAGCAGGTGGGCAAGCTCCCCTGCACCCCCACACCCACCTACTTAAATATACTAACTCCGAGATTGCACTACATTGCGGAAACGGGAAATCTTCCATTTCTGTGCTCTATGGACATCTCCATTCAGACTGTTTGATCATATATTTGCCATAGGAAAGTCGAGCTTTTAAAAGTTTGACTATCTCAAGGGGACCCTCTGAAACATATATACCCCTTAGAGCTCTGACTTACAACAACAATCACATGCAGTCTGAAGTGTGTTACTGAACTCTTATACAACAAATCATACACAAGTTGACCTGGAACATCATAATATGCAGTGTTGCCTCAGTACATCTGTGGATACCCCTGCCATGGCCTGTGGTCATAGTCTGCACCATGTTAAACATTTTGAAACTGAGGAAAAAGTGTTCCATTCACATTGCAGACCTACATTACAACCAGGCTCACAAACCAGAGGTACAAAGCCATATTGGTAACATCTGCAAAGGGTGCTGATAGAAAATAAGTGGAAGTACATGCTGGATAATCCCCCTCCTCCCATGTCCATGAGCACAAAACATTGAGGTGCAGGTGAAAGAATACCATTTAATCCACAACTCTGGCCATGAAGATTACTCTGACAGTACATGTCACACACAGCAAACATGATACATGCACTGTTAATGAAAGGTTATGAAATAGCCTGGCTGTGTGGTGCATAGAGATGTAGCCAAGACTGTGACCCAGGGGTCCAGCATTTCATTAGCAACCCTGGTAATGGAGGAGGCCAACACGAGGAGGAGAAGCTGGGGCATGGTCTGCACACATTACTGTGTGCTGGGATGAATGCATGAGCTCAGGTCTCATAGAGCATGGGATTTCCCTGGTGGAGACTGAGGAAAACATGGCTTGTTCTTCAGTAGGAGAAGCAGGGCTGTATGGAGTAATGTCGTTTATGGAGGTGAAGCACTGACCTCAATGAATGGGCCAAATCCTGCTGTCAGCCCATTGCACACATGAACGGGTCAAGCCCTGCTGTCAACCCATTGCACACTTTCTCCCTAACATTTCACCAGTTCTGCGTACAAGGATTAGGGCATAACACAAACATCTAGAACTGTCCTTAATAGTTCTCTAAATGATGACCCCTTCCAATCAGCCTTTGCATTACTGATGAGGACAGAATGGACCATTTGTTCAGGAGAGTCTGATTACTCCCTGACAACAGGGACAAAAACAGTGAAACAAAATGCCAGGCTATGCTGGGCAGTGTACTGTTGAGTCACATTGTGCACCAGCTTTAAACAAATATACCATATCGGTAATAGTAGGTCACAGTCCTCAACATTTGCACAGATGCTGAGGGACACCATGATACATGTCTGTCAACACAAACTAGTTGGGGAGATCATACCACAGTAATGAGAAACAGAGGGCTTCATTATGCAGAAAGGTAATGTTATTCAGAAGAAATGTAAACAATGATGACTTCTCCATGAATTCATTTGACCTTCCCCATTCCAAAAATAATGTTGGGAAATTGGCTATTTTAAGTTGTCCATATAAATTGAATTTAGATATGGCCTTGTGACCTGAGTCATGGTTGGAAAAGGTCTGTGGACTAGTTCACTTATTTGGTTAACAAGCAAAGAAATAATGCACACACTGGTCTTGTCTCTTTCTAATTTTAGGATTGGAAATACTCAAAAAGCAGTCACTGTCAGTGGTTCCTGAAGGTAGGATATTTGCTTTTGATGCTGGAAAGTCAGAAAAGTGGGGGTTATATTCCCATAGTTAAACTTGTGTCATGGCACTTGTGTTAAATACTGCATTCTCTAGCTAGGGTAACCTTAATTAGGTAGGGTTTCTAATCTCACTACAGTCAACTGGTGTGTATGAGTCTGTGTTCACTTGGTTGAGATTCAAGAGAACATTTTTACATTTCTTTGATTTGGCTTAATGGTTAAGATTTTCATGTTACAGAAACAAGGTGCAGGATTTGATTCTGACTTCAGGTTATTGATGAGTCTTAAAATGGTCCTTCAGGGCAGTTAACTTAGTATGCATCTATGAACATATAAAACAGGTTGAAGATTTGCAAATATGTTCAATAATTAGAGGGTTATTATAACTATAATAGGTGCTACAGAAAGAACCTTTATACAAGTTAAGAGTTAAGCATGAGAGATGCAATGCATGAGCCTGCAGAAAGTAAATCATTAGATAGCTCTCACTCCTTGCAAGCGATATTGCTATTTTCCCATATAAAATGCTTTATTTATATATTGTGTATAGTTTTGTTCTGTGTGCTGAAGTACTGCCTATGTACAATCATGCATGTTGCAATACTCCATCTTCTTGAAAGTTAGTTAAATTTTAGGAAAAACTTCTCCAGAGCTGACTTTGGACTCCTAAAAACAGAGGTGGCTAGTTTCACGGGACCCATGCTAATGGAAAATAGATGCATGACTGCTGAATCAGACACCAATGCACTGTAAGAACACATACATAAATGCATGGAACGAGCCATACCCAACAGAAGCAAGACTCTCTCCTCCAAAAAGAGGAAGCCAATCTGATGGTCCCCTGCCATTAATAATCTCTACAACAGAAGGAAGAAACAGTTGCAGAAAAAGGTGGAGTCCCAAGATGGGAAAAAATCCCTTATTAGCCTCAACAAAAAGTTGAGATGCCTCATCAAAACATTCAAAGACAGCTATGAAGGCAGAATTGAGGCCAGACACTAAAAACAACCACAAAGCCTTCTATAGTTATATCAAGAATCTCCAGTGCAATACCCAGATTTGCTCTGAGTTACAATGGTACCTCCTATACTGAGCCAACAGATATTACCAACATACTGGCCGACAGATTCAGTGCCAACTTTACCCCCCCCAAAAGGACCAATCTCAATACCAGAAGAATGCCAGGTACCCAGCATTACTGCAGCACATGTTAAAGATGCATTGTCCATGGTCAGGAATACAGTTTCCATGGGACCCGACAATATCCCTGGCTGTGTTCTACATGAATTACAAAGTGAACTGGCACTTATCTATGTAACCTATTCACTCACAGCCTCATCTCAGGCTTTGTCCCTACCAAATAGCACACTGCTACAGTCATCCCTCTCCATAAAGGAGGACCGACTACAGACCCTGGAAATTATTGCTCCATTAGCCTGATGAGTCTGATTTGTAAGGCTATGGAGTGCATCATCATGGACCTAATTAACAAGGATACAGGGAATCTCCAAACTCTAGATCTTATGCAATTTGGTTTTGTGAAAGGTAGATCATGTCTTCTCAACCTAGTTGACTTCTTTGAGTCAGTCATCAGAGCTGTGGATGAGGTTAAGGCAGTTCATACAGCCTACCTCGATCTGGCCAAGGCCTTTGATACCATTCCTCACTCAGGAATTATTGATAAACTCACCAAACTAGGCATCAAACTGGCTTACAGAACCCACAGTGTGAAAGTAGCAGACTCCAAGTCAGACTGCCGAACAGCCACAAGTGGAGTCTCACAGGGATCAGTCCTGGGTCCTCTCCTGTTTGGCATCTACATCTCAGAAGTCCAGGCCATCACTGAGGGAGTCTGTCTGACCAAGTTTGCAGATGACTGCAAGCTTGGAGCCATTATTAACTCCTCAAGTGATGCAGACATCCTACAGAAAGGCCTCACTGAGACCAATGACTGGTGTCAAAACCATGGCCTTAAGCTTAATGCCAAAAAATGCATCATCATCCCCTTTGGGAAAAATTCAGTTCGCACTAATTACCACATTGATGGGAGCCCACTGAACACTGAAAGTGTTATAAGAGATCTGGAGACACAGGTTGACAGCAACCTCTCCTTTGACCACCACATTGCCACTGTGGTCAAAAAGTCCTTCTATGTGGCACTTCTCATTACCAAGGGTTTTGCATCCAGGAAGAAAGAGGTCATAATTTCTCTCTACTCTTCCCTCATTAGACCTATCATAGAGTATAATGCCCCATTTGGCATGTACCTCACTAGACACCTGCAACAGCTGCAGAGGTCACAAAAGTACCTCACAAAGAGGATCCTAGGCCTTAAATGCATGTCCTACATGAACAGACTCAAACAACTCCAGCTATTCTCTTTCTCATATCGTCTACTAAGATATTATCTCTGCTTGACTTACAAAGCCATGTCTGATCCAGTTATGTTAGAAATGCTACATCTAAAGAAATCCCAATCCCTCCACACCACACACTCCAGAGACCTCAACTTCATTACCACAATCAACAAAACATGCTGGAGGGACAGCTTCATAACCCAGAGACTACCAATGCTATGGAATAGACTTCCCATACATGTCAAGCAGAGCACCTCACTAGCCCTCTTCAAGAGAAATCTTGATGAGTGGATGGGAAATAGAAAGTTCACCCCGGGGATCACTCCAGTGGCTCTACTTGATAGTGGCACTGGGAACTAACGCCAGGTGGCACAATGCCGGGGCACGTCTATGGGTTAGCTTGTAAAGGCTCCAGGGCCATTAGCCTAGTGCACACCTATGAACCTATGTTGTCTTAAGTTTTTACTGTCAGAGAAGAAAGATGTTCATTGTAAATCCGAACAGCAGTCAGGAAGAAATGTCTATATCTCAACACAGGGACATGGATCTCATATGGCAGTACCATGCCCTGCATGTGATGATCATACACGGTCCTTGGCCAGCGGTTGTAACCGACAATTGAGAAACCGCAGGGGTAGTTTCATTCATACTCAATTTTCAGTGTGTTTGCAGCCCAAAACAAATGGATCCTAATTATACTAGATATAGCATCTCTGTATACAGTCCTTCCTCTTGACTACAGTATTGTGGCCATCAAAAACCTGCAGTTTGAACACAATATTAGCACTCTCTCCACAGTGAAGATTACTGGTCCGCTGATACTGTTGGAGTTACATAGTAACTATTTCACCTTCAAGAGGACATTCATTTAATAAGAGTAGAGTGGCCATAAAGGTTGCCATGACTCCATAGTATGCATGTTTTTTTTTTTTTAAATGAGCAAACTACTCTTGGTTTCTATATGTTACCCCTACCAATGTTAAAATCAGTTAAGGATTACCGAATGTTTGCAATCAGCAAATAAGCTCATATGAGTCACAATCCACTCCTTACAGTTACAGACCCACTATATCATTAGAACGTGACAGAGCCAACACAAGGATGAAACTATGGGGAAAGCATAAGGTTCTGTGTAAATCCGGACATTATTTTTTTTTTTTGTTAGCAGTTGAAAGGTGCAGATAGCTACCATAATGTTGGCAAGGTCACTGCTCCTTCAGCTGTAGTACATTACATACATACCTCTCAACCTCCAAAAACAAAAATCCAGACAAAGGCATAACTAATAGGAGGAAAAAAGGCCCAAATTAGAAACACTGTAAACATTGCCCTTACAAACATAGGTTAATAAAATAACAGGTTTTGCATTACCATGAATTTCCTGAAGGGTATGTAGTCTGAAACTCAAATACCTGTCATTTGCTGATTTCAACTCTCAATCATTTACCAAAGATGTGCCAGAAAACCACAATTTTATAGGTTCATAGGTAGGTATTAGTCTAGCTGCCCAAAGGCATTTATAAGCCTAGCCAGAATGTATTGGCTTTCGCCGCCCCCTTAGATTAGTTCCCTGTGCTTCTGTCCAGCAGAGCAATTGAAGTGATCCTGGGGTAAACTTTCTGTTTCCCATCCACTCGTCAAGGTTTCTCTTGAAGAGGGTTAGCGAGGAGCTCTGCCTAATGTAGATTGGAATCTTGTTTCAGAGCATGGGAAGTCTCTGGAACAGGAATCTATCCCTCCAGCATGTCCTATTTATTGTTGTGGTGAGGATTAGATCCTTGGAGTGTGTGGCTTGAGGGGATATGGTTTTCTTTAGGTGGAGCATGTCCATCAATTCTGGGTTGGAAATGTCCTTGTATGTCAGGCAGAGATCACCTCTGAGTAGGCGGTATGCAACCGAGTACAGCTGGAGTTTCTTTAGTCGAGCTGCAAAGGGCATCTGCTTGAGGCCAGTGATCCTCTTGGTGAGGTATTTCTGTGGTCTTTCCAGTTGTTGCAGGTGTCTTGTAAGGTACATCCCAAATGGGGCATTGTACTCTATGATGGGTCTGATGAGTGATGTGTAGAGGGGCCCAATGACCTCTTTCGATCTGGATGCAAACCCTTTTGTGATTAGGTGGGCCACATAGAAGGATTTTCTAACCAATTTGGCAAGATGATTATCAAAGGAGAGGTTACTATCTACTTGGATCCCCAGATCCCTTATTACATCTTCTGTATTTAAGGGGCTACTACCTATGTGGTAGTTTGTGGGTACTTTGTTTTTTCCAAAGGGGATGACTATGCACTTTTTGGCATTTAGCTTGAGGTCATGGTTTTGACACCAGGTATCTTTCTCAGTAAGACCCTTTTGGAGGATGTCTCTGTCAGCTGGAGAGTCAATTATACCCCCTAGTTTGCAGTCGTCTGCCAACTTTGTCAGCCATAGTCCTCCTGTGCTTGCCTGTACCTTTGAGAAGTATATGCCGAACCAGGAGGGGTCCTAGGACTGAGCCCTGGGGATGCCACTTGTAACCAGTTTAGAGTCAGACCTAGTTCTCACAACTCTTACCATGTGGGTTCTGTCCATGAGCCAGTTGTCAACCCATTTCATGATGTAGGGGTTTATGTTTAGGCTGGTGAGCTTGTCTATAATACCTGAGTGGAGAATGGTGTCGAAGGCCTTTGTGAGGTCTAGGTAGGCTGTGTGGACTACCTTTCCCTTGTCTATAGCCTTGGTAACTGTCTCAAAGAAGTCCACCAGGTTGAGGAGGTATGATCTGCTTTTAACAAAGCCAAACTGGGTAGGGTCCAGTGTCTGGAGCTTCCCAATGTCTCTGTTAATCAGATCCATGATGATGCGCTCCATAGCTTTGCAGACCAAGCTAGTCAGGCTTACAGGGTGATAGTTCCCAGGGTCCATTGAGGCTCCACCTTTGTGGAGCAGAATAACTGTTGCTGTGCACCACTCTATGAGCACATAGCGTGTGGAGAGGCTGAGTTTAAACAGTGTGTTTAGGTGAGGGGTTAGTTCATCTTTGAGCTCATGTAGGACACAGCCTGAGACACTGTCCAGTCCCATTTATGCTGTGTTTTTGGCTTTGGAGATGGCTGTTTTAACCTGAATGTCTGTGATTTCAGGGGCACTACATTCTTCTGGTATAGTTATGGGCCCTTTTGTGGGTGAGAGGGGGTGAAGTTTGCACTGAGCCTGTCTGCCAGGATGTTGGCTATATTGGTTGGTTCAGTGTATTTTGTGCCATCCTGCACTAACTCCGAGCCGATCAGGGAATTGCCACTTAGATTCCTGACTTAGCTAAAGAATACCTTGTGGTTATCTTTGGAGTCCATGAGAAGTTTTCTTTCGAAGCTAGCCTTGGATGATTTTATGAGGGAATGTAGATTCTTGCTGATACTAATCAGAGATGTCTTCCCTTCTTGGGATTTTACTCTTTTCTGTACTAGTTTCCTCCTTCTATTGTATAGCTTGTTTATGGCAGGGGTCCACCAGACTGGTTTCCTTTTCTTGGAGGAGTGAGTCTTGGTTTTGTTTGGGATAGCACAATCCATGCATTCTTGTCGGTGCCCATAGAGGGCATTAGTAAAGGATTTTGCAGCTTGGACAGTGTTATCTTTTAACATGGCAGCTTTGACACTTCCCACCTTGGTCTTAAGTAACGTGAAGTTTGCTTTTGAAAAGTTTTTCACAGTGGTATCTTTGTCCAGGTGTGGTGGCAGAATGTGGATATCCAGAGTGATTAGTTTATGGTCAGATCTAACCACCAATGGGTTGACCTCCGGTGTGGAACACCGGTCGCCTATGTTGGTGATGACCAGATACAATATGTTGTCACCTCTGATGGGGGTGTTGACCAGTTGATCTAGTTGAGGAAATGTTGGGCAAGGGAGTTTGTACTTGAGTAGTTCTCCCAGTTAATGTTTGGATAATTGAAATCACCCAATATCAGGGTGTTTGGTAGGACCTTTATTTTTCCCAGTGTTTCCAGGAATGCGGAGTGAGGGTCCTCTGACATAGGTGATCTGTAGCAAGTTATAATTTGAATAGCAGTTTTGCCCATTCTTAGTTGCACGTGGATGATCTCTGAAGCATCATGCTGTGCCATTAACCTGGAGTGTGGGTATCCTTGATGAATATGGATACTCCCTCATCTTTTGTATTTTGGTCTGGGTTTTGTGGCCGAAATGTATGGTATGAGTTGTAGCCTGGTAGTGTTGGGGTGTTCTCTGGAGCCTTAAACCAAGTTTCTGTTACTGCACATATATCGATTTTCTCCATACTGAGGAGTGCCTCGAGTGCATACATTTTGAGGTTTAGACTTCTGGCATTGAGTAGCATTACCCACAGTTTTTTGTTAATTGTGCTATTTATGATGGTGGGTTTGTCTTTTGAGCCTTGCCTAAAAAAGGCACTATGGAGGTGGCAAGAGCCTTGGCCAGTATTTGAAAGCCTAAGGGTGACAGGCGCAAGCCATCTCTAGCGAAGCAGTGTGGCTTGTCGAGCATGTCATCCCAGGCTGACAGACACTGGATCCCCTTTGAATGACACCAGAAGCTTAGCCAATTGTTGAAATTGGTAATTTTGACTCTATACCATGGTATCATTCTTGGTGATGGCAGGATGCTACTCAGGGTCATGGGCTCCGTGATCAGAGAGCTCCTCCATGTCTCTTTTCATGTAGTCCAGGGAGGTACAGCTCAGGTCATTCACACCAACATGGACAATGACAGAGTCATATTTGTACTTGTTCTGGAGTGACCTGAGTGCTTGTGTTATGTGGCGGTTCCTGGCACCTGACAGGCAGCTAACAGTAACCTTCTCCTTGTTCAGCCTAGTGAGTGGGACGTCAGTGTACCTAACTATGGAGTCACCTATTACTAGTGTGGTGGGTATGTTATTTTGTCTTAAGGGCTGTGATTGTGTGGCACACTGGTTTTGTGAAGTATGTGTTTCATGGTTTGTGTTGGGGGGTGGAGGTTGCTTGGATGTCTGCATTAGAGGTTTCTGTTGCTTTTGCAGATTTTTATTTAGAGCCTCCGAGTATGTTTTCGTGTATTTGTGTGTGTTTTTTGTCGGTGCTGGTTTCATAGATCTATGTGAGACTGGTGGGGTGATGCAAGTAATTCTCTTCTCCTCTTGACTGCCTGGTCCAGTCTTGGGTTGAGAGAGCTTAGCCAGTTTGGCTGTATAATAGCATCTCTTGCATGTATTAGTGTTTGGTGGAAGGGGGAAAGGGTTGTCTGTGTACATGAGGCAATTGTAACATTGCCTCAAAATGCCCAGATTCACCAGTTGGACCAGAGAGTACACCTAAAACTGCCCTTTAGACATGCTTGGATAGGTACAGTGACCTGTTTTACTGATTGGCTGATAAGGTCGAATGGAGAGCCGTGTCCTTCTCTAAAGTATAGGGGGGGGGGTCTAGTGCTAAGGTTTGTTAATGCTTGCTATGAGTTTTGAGCAAGTGCCGGGATAAAAAGTGAATGGTTTGAGTGCTTAAGTTGAAAGTTTGTCTAGTTCCAAGGGAAAAATTGAAGAGTAAACTTTGTGGAGCCGGGATAAGTTATACGCTAGCTAACTGGTGCTGCCCGGTGTGCAATACTACGCAAATGCGGATTTTATAGCATGGAAATGAAAGAGATAGAAATTAACCTAAAATGGCCAATAAACTACTAATTTCTGGGCTGAAACCACTCCTCCAGAGACAGATAGGCTGCTCAAAGCTCCCTCTCTCACAGTGAACAGAGAAACTTCCTTCTATCCAAGTAAAGTATGGGCAAACACAGAAACTTGTAACACAGCCCTGAATTCAGCACTAACCTGAAAACTGGACTATACTAGCTTAGAAAGGCGGGAAAATAAGTATTTTTTTTTGTTTTTTTGTTTTTTTTTCAGAAAATAAAGCATAAACAGACCAAAGCATGAGGCAAAATCTGGACATTCTGTGAAAATTTGTACGGTTGAAAGGCATGATTACATATGTAAGAGGCAAGCCATAAACCAAACTTTCTCTATATCTACGAAGTCACTCTCAAAAACCCACAAAAATCACTTTCAGCAACTCAGCTGAGTAAAGAATGGCCATTACACTCTAGCACAACAATGCAATTCTCCCAGACTGACCAGGTGGACACTTTATGCTTGAAGCACCCTCCTGCAGTGACCCCTAATGGTGTCAAACAGCTTCACCATCTTTCTCTACTCTTACGTCCTAATGTAAGCAGTGAAGCACACAACAGACAGTAGCCTAAGTGGTCTTGAAATAATCAAGTAGACCTTAAGGTTTACCAAGAAGGCAAGTTTGTAAGTTCAACTCCTGATAAGTTCCTGGTATGGTCATAGGCACCCAATGAAACACACGCACTTCATGGTGTAGTGCAAACTAGAGAAATCATGCTGCCCACATATACCATTCAACAAGTTTTCACAATTAGTTCTATTATTTAACTTCTTAGTGGCTCCTTGAAATGAAAGTACATAAGCTACGCACCTCTCCCAGAACAAGTAGCATTGCTGTCTGTGTCAAGCAGTAACTAAATGCACTGCCCACATGTGAAGCCAATGGCCAATATCCACAGGCATCTCATAGCTCTCAAACATGCAGCCAGCATCAAGGAAACCAAAAATCATTAAGGAAACTTAATTAAATAACACATTCATCATTGCAAGTTTTATGAGGAGCCGACAAAAAATGAGAGTAAAAGGTGGGCATTCTGTCATCTGGTGTTCTTCTCTACTGTGGGTCACAGCCTTTAGCAAAAGTCCCTTTCATTGACTTGCCCAGAACAGGTGAACCCTCAAAACTGCCATTCCTTTCTAACTTTGCAACAGGCACCTGAAAGACTGGGTCCACTAACCATACAACTATTGGGTGGGTTAATGACAGACCCCTGCCCCTTTTTGTCAAGTAGCCAGCTCAGTCTACGCCTTTTGCAACAATAATTGTCCCAGCCCATTAGAACAAATGCCAACCCCTACAGATGCTAAATATTGCTCATTCACTAGACAAGTGCTAAGATAACAGGACTTCTGTCAACCTGCATCTTTGGAGGGATAACACGTATGAAACTGAATGCTAATCTCCGCATCCTGTCAGCAAACCAATTCCAAGTAGAAATCTTCACATCCTGCAAGACTAATTTAAGCAAAAACTTAGCAATCTACCAAAACCAAAAACTTACATTATCTTCTGCCAAACCTGCCCTCCCTCCATAACAATCAAGCAACAACACACTTGCTCAGTGAGCAACTGTACACTGGAAGCCCGAGAAAGAGCACAACCTGTCACCTGCAAATCTAGTGAGCATTGTCCAGCAATAACAAGCCACAAGACACTACTTGATCACCAGCAATGAAATCTAAGCTGAAGAATCACTTCCAGTAACTGACCCAGCATCATTTATCATAGCCATCTATCAAGGGGAAGCCCATGAATGCAGTAGCAGCATGACAAAAAAAAAATAAAAAAAGTGAAGCCACAAAGAGCCACCATTAATAGCCAACATAGTGTATAAACACGCCACCAACAAGCCATATCCATAAAATGATAAACAGCGATCAAACAACCATACCACTAGCCAAGTCTAAGTTAAACTGAAGCTCAGTCCCTTACTATACTGTCTTCAAAATTGAACACCCAAGCTCCTAATAACCGAACAATCCTAAGACAACAGCACTACCTTACCTTTAAAAAATACATACCAACCTTTACTAAGTAACATTACCTACCAATACTATGCCACAAGGCCTACCTGCCATAGGAAAACCTACAGGCTGTCTCAGACATAAGCCTGCACTGTAGCAAGTTCATGCCAAAATGTGATATCTTTGCCCAGTTACACATCACAAAACTTATTAACTCCCTCCCTTCACTTACCTCACTTCCTCCCAATCATCCTACTTAACCCCCCTCACAACCACAACTATCGTCTTCCCTTACCCTCGTGAAACCCATTACTATTTCAATCAAAACCTCCATCTGAAGATGTCCCTGGACAAACTGATATGTTACCAAACCTCATTTTGTTTAAATGAAGAAGTTCCATATATCTAATACAGAGCATTCTTTATCCTTATGTATGCATCTATTCCAACTATTACACCATGAGCAATTAAATGCTTCTGCCTGTCTTCTCTTTTAAATCTTATTGAGTGAGGATATTTGCTGTTTATGAATAAATCGAATGTGCAAAAAAGCAAAAAGGAGAGCAAGATTATATACTTTCTAACAACAGACAGTTAAATTTCACTTGACATGTGACAAGGTGGCGCTATTAACCACACTCTGGTATTCCTTTATTTTGGCATATAAGAAGTTGCATTTGCTAAACAAAAAAAAAACACTTTTATCTGTTGTTATATCATGTTCAATGAAAAGAAACTTATAGTCAACAAGATTTTGCCTTGTACCATATCCCTTTCAATTGTATATAAGCAAGAAACAATTCATGAACAGTGCTAAAAGTTTAATTACAATGTTTTATAAAGAGTATGAATATTAATAAACGTATCGATTGCAACTGAATCTGATGTCATGAACTCCTTAAAAAATACTAGCCCTTTGAAAATCTATCTTTCCCAAAGTAAACACTTATCAGTTCTGCCATCTTTGTTTGTTTGTAACAAGTTATGGTTACATTTCCCTATGCTTTGCCTCACTTGTGCATATTTTAATAGGCAGTCTCCATATCCTGATAAGAATAGGTTTGATCCTATGAAAGACCATCATTACCAGAGGAAATCATATTTCCTGTATTGCCCTTCCCATCCCACTTCATGTAATCCTATACCGTCTTATGTTCTACAACATCCCTGTCAATCAATACTTAAATAATTGCCCATCCATACTGATGCAAATATTGAATTGTCTTCTCTTCTTTTCTGAAGGCTAATACAGTTTTCTTTTGTTTACGCTTGTTATTCTTTTAGCCCATAAAAATGGAAGCATTTTGGTAACAATGTCATGCAATAAGAAATTTTCATACTGTATACAGAAAATTAGAAAATGGACAACTGTAAACTACAAACTGACTGAAGAACCAAAATTTTCCAGTGGAATGTTAATAATGAAGAAGAGTATGGTTAAAAAAACAGTACACCTTTTAATGGTAAACAATGTAAAATTTTGTGATGCAAGTACAAGAAAGAAATGTCTCCCATGTTAGCTGTTACTAACAATGGATTAAACATAAAAGCATGATCTAAACGTTAAAAAATATACTATTGAAAGCCACAGATTGGAACAACAATTAACACATTAAAAATATTTATAGAATGGGCGACCTGTACATCATCAATCTGATTGGAGAACAAGTGTTTTTCAGCAAGGTGTTAATGTAAGGGAGCCCCTGCTGAAAAACAAGTCTGTCGCTTCATGACAGCATATGAAGCTGCTGTGGAGCTCAGACTGAAAGAAAGCTAAAGGCTGCCATTATTTCACACTCACTAGGCACTGCTTTTGCTGTTTAGTGAGTATAAAATTAAAAGAAAAATAGAAAAGTGTTTGTGATTTTTGTCTGAGTGTGAGTGCAAATGTCCATGAAACTGAAAGTAAGCTGGATTGAGCCATTATTTTGCACTCATTAAGCACCACTTTTGCTGTTTCGCAAGAGTGAAATTAAAACAAACATAAAAAGAAAGAAACTGTGTGTGCATGTGTGTGTATGTGTTTATGTTTCTGTCTGCATGTGTGGGTATATGCATGCTTGTGTGTATGAAAGAAGTGTGTCTGTGTGTGTGTGTGTGTGTGTGTGTGTGTGTGTGTGAGACAGAGATGAAGCAGTGACAGCAACATGTAAGAGGTTTGCATACCTCTTGACCTTTTAGCTCAAGAAATCTGGATATAGTCTAAAATAAAGAGGGAAAGGCTCAAAATAGTAACACATTTTAAATATTGCTCTTACAAAATTAGAAAGTTGCTTGAATAACAAGGTTTGTGTTAGCATGCATTTTCTGAAGAAAATAAAGTCTGAAACTCAGATGTATCTCATTATACAGTGACTTCAGTCCCCAATGACTGGCAACAAACCACAAGTTTTAGGAGTAAGGGACCAAAAAAATGAAGTAAATATCTGGGTATTTTTTGAAAATGTCATATTTTGGATGTAAAATACTTCCTCCAGCACCATTTACATATACTACAGCAAGTCTGAAACATTAGGCAGAGGAAATATTTTACATCAAAATATATTAAAAAATACAGTAATTAAACAAAGTAAATAAAACACAACAATTTTACAGACAGCCCATTCTCTAAGCAAAATAATGCCTTCCAGGGTGTGTAAATAATTCCCTTCAAGGGGTATAGAGGCCTGACGTGGCAGAGCAGGGTGTTATTTACACAGTAACACACACCTTTTAGGGCATTATTGCTTGTGCATCACATACAACAAACTGGCATGAAAATAGGAGCATGGCCTGCAGTGTATTAGATCTTCCTCTTTCTGACATGCAAATAAACACACACACACACACACACACACACACACACACACACACACACACACACACACACACAGTGAATTGAATACAATTAAAATATAATACTTACATAAAAATGAATAAGACCCTACACTACACATTACAAAAAAGTCTCCACTATACCAGTAATGGACCTTGGGGGGAAAGTATACATACATATAAATCATAACTCTCAAATTTTAGGCACAAGAAATTTGGGCAAAGTGAAAAATAATATGGGGGAACAAAGGCCCAAAATTAGAGACATATATTAAATATCACTGTTATAAACATTGGGAGTTGAGAGAATAATAGGTTTTGCATTATTATGGATTTTCTGAAGGATATTTGTATTTTATTTTTATTTATTTCGTTTGTTAACTGGGTAGTGTCCTGCTGGGCAAGAAGTCCGTTTTCAGTGGAGATCCGGCGAGAAAAGCTCCAAGGTAGTTTACAAATAGCATTTACAAATGGCATATACAAGTTACAATAATTATAGGACAAAAAGGAATGCAAAAAACAAGTTCTTACTGTAGTGTTAAATCAGGAGTAACAAAGTTAGACATATTAAAGATATTTAGATAATCATAAGCAACTGAAAGACATTTCAAACAATATTAGTTTTCCATACATCATTCTTTTCAACCATTATTTTGGAAGAAATGATTCAAAAAAGCCAGGAGATACTGAGAAAGGAAGGGAGAAGGGGGATATAGACATTTGCAGGTACAGGTGTTTAGCCTGGCCTTGTACGGGAGCAGAGCCTATGTTTAGAGAAGTATTCTTTTAGTGTCTGTTTAAATGCTAGTGTGTCATTGATGGTGAGAATATACCGGGGCAGAGAGTTCCAGTGCTTGGCTATGGTATGGGAGAATAGGGAGATGCCATAGTTGTTTTGGACTTTACTAACTTTTAACAATATTTTGTCAGCAGATCTAATAGAGTTGGACTTGATCTGATAGGGCTGGGCAGTTATCAGGTTTGTATATGACTGTGTGGGCGGTTACTAGCTGAGTCCGGGTAAGGAGATGAGGGAGCGCTAGCCAGTTTAGCTGCATTAATGCAGTACGGTGGTGAGATCTTTGAGACTGATTTGTAGTGAATTTGGCAATTTTGTTACGGCAGGATTCAAGGCTATTTAGGTCAGATTTGAGAAGGTTAGTAAATATTTGAGAGCACTATAGAAGGGAAGATAATAGATGGATTCGAGCAGTTGTGAGTCTGGCTTGATCAGTAAGAAATGGCATGCACCTTTTTAATGGTTAGAGCAAGGTGTTTATCAAACCTTAGTCTGCTATCGATTGTAACACCAAGAAGTTTTGTATGTTCTACTGGCTCTATTATAGTGCCATTGGAAGAGGAAATATAGATGAGGGTGGATTCTTAGATGTTGGGTTTTGGTGGAAGACCATAAGCTTGTTTTTTGGGGGGGTTAAGTATAAGTTGATGAAGAGTTAGATAATTTTCTATACTGTGGAGGGCTTTTTGAGTTTTTTCTTGAAGTTCTTGATGTGAGTCTGAAACTGAAATATTTGTAATTATTTAATGAATTTGGTTTTCAGTGATTTGTCAGAAGATCACAAATTTTATAAGGAACAGAACAAAAATATATTCTGTGAAAATCTGGACATTTGTTAGAAATGATGCACATATAAGAATAAAGACAAAAAGAGCTAGAAAAACATGCATTTCAATATTTGTGCTGATACTTCAACACACAATAGGCAAACAATGAAACAACCACAAAAAACACAAAAAAAAAATTAAAAAACACAGCAAAACAAAATAATGTGTTAAAGATACTGACAAACATAAAATAGACTATTTTATGTCAAAAATGTTAAGATACTGACAAACATAAAGTAAACTATTTGATGTCAGAAATGCTAATAAAATAAACTAGATAAACTAGAATAAAATATGTGTTTGTTTATTTATTTAAAATTTTCTTATTGGGGAAGTGCACTGACCACAAGTGATCAATTTTAATCTTAGTCTGGGAATACAAAAAAATAAAAATTACATTTAGTTGAGCCAGCACGACTACAGTTAAAATACACATTGGTAAAATACCATTATCATTTCATAAAAATACAAAAAGTATCTACAACTGTAATGCACATAAATTTACAAAACTCTTAATATATTTTATATAGAAAGTCAGGTGTCTATGTCATAATTACAGCTGCATGCTGCCTAAGTGGGAATAATCGGATAGTTGAGTGAAGGATGTAAGACAGATGTTGTGAGTAACTGGAAGGAGAAGTTGTATTAAACAAAAGGTTATGTGAGTGAGAAATGAAGGCTGGTAACAAAGCATGCCACATGAAGGACAATAAGAATATTACAGCTTTAATGCACATTATTTACAAAATCTAAATAAATTTCATAAAGAAAGCCAGGTCTCCATGTCATAATTACATCTGCATGCTATCTAAGTGGGAATAACAGAATTGTTTAGTAAAATATGTAAGACATCAGTTGGGAGTAACTGGAAGGAGAAGTTACATTAAGCAAAAGATTAAGTGAGTGAGAAATGAAGGCTGGTGTAACAGAACATGGCAGGTGAAGGACAGTAAGAATATTCCTAGTAAGAGAGTGAGAGTGATGTTTCTCAAGTTAGATGATACTGCTGGATGAGAAGCAACAATATTTGGCTGATGAGAGGAGGTGAGTCTTTAGCTGAATCCTACATTTTGAGTAAGTTGAGATATCATTTATTTGTGGGGAGATACTTTACCAGACTTTTAGACCTATTACAGAGAAGCAGTGATCTGTACAATGCAGTTTAGTTTTGGGAGGGTTACAGTATGAAGGTAGAATGGTTGTAGTTTAAGAGGCCATATAACAAGAAGGTTGTCTAATTAGTTTAGTTGTTTGAGGAGATAAAGTATGGTGAACTAGGAGTTTGAAAACATGGGATAATAGCAGAAGGCAAACCAGTTTTTGATCATGGAACCATTTTTTTTTTTGCTGTTTTACAATGACATTCATTTGGTTGGGCTGGGTAATCTACAAGTTTATATTGGTTATTGCTTCCATGTATGTAAAGCTTATTTTGATACTGAGGCTATGACAGGGAGGCCGTATTCTAGTTGGGAAAGTAGAATGCCTTTGCCTATGGCTGTTCTGAAGGCTTTGGCAATAAAGAAGAAAATGTAGTTGGCCCCAAATAAGGGAGATCTTACCTTTTCCTTGTCTAGTCAAATTAAAGGGAGATGTTAACAGTGGGATCAAGCCAAATGTCATGTTATTTAAAATAGGTAGTGCATTCTGTGGGGTTTTGTCCTAATCATATATATGCAAAAATGTTTGTGTTTTTTTTAAGTTTTCCGTTTGGTGCCAAAAATCATATTTTTGGTTTCCTTGGAGATAAAATGGAGACTTTTGCTGGAGAACCAGTGGATTGGAAGGAGGAAAAGTGTTTGCTTGTCTTTCTGGGGGCTGCATACTAAGTTACTTGTGCAAAATAGTAAAATTCCACCTTCATAAAAAAGGATAGGGAGGTAAGGTAACCTTGTTATACTCCCTTTTTATGACTGGCTGATATGGAAATAAACTGGCTGCAACTTCCTCAATGCATAAACTTTTCCCATCTACTCACAGCACACAAAATATTGCACCATCCACTTAAAACATCTTACTGTCAAATATCATCCAATGGCATGTGCCACACTATAACCCTAAGATCCTCAGAACTTAAACAAACTTTTGCTATTAAGTCTAATAATTATTATCGTGACTCACTATTCTCTTCCACCATCTCTAAGGCATGGAACAAACTTCCAAACCAGATCAGGGTCTTAAATAACATGCAGTACTCAAACCTATCCTAAAATATCACCTGGCAACTAATAAACTATGCAACTGTATCACAACTACAGTCTGAAGTATACAATCCTAACTGTGTCCACTATGGATATTATGCAAGTATATTAATGTAGTATTTTTGATTCTGCTCATATTATCTTGAAAACATGTATTTTGATATATAATGTTTACTTTGAAATACTTTGGAAATAAAGTTTGCTGACTGTTATTTTTTGAATTGGCAGAAATGTATTTCTATCCTTGTTTAGGAGGTTTTCTCGCCCAGTCTCTTCTGAAAATGGGCACTACAGTTTCTATATGATCTTTTCCAGTAAACAAAACCAAATCAATCAATTAATCAAGGTATGAGTTTTGATGGAGAAGTGGAAACTTATAACATACTTTTAAAACAAAAAATTCAAGTAGGTCACCTGCAGCAGACTGGTGTTTTTGTTAGGCTCTCCACACCTGTACAAGGAAGATGTCCTTGATGGGATTAACAAAAAAGCAGAGAAAGGTGTGCTTGTGAGGTTCTATATTCCTTGGTGATACCAATAATGATGTATGACTATAATCTGTCTGACCTGTAAGATATAATTCTATCTTCAACTTAAATACTAAGGTATTCTTGGCAACTGTTAGTAAAGTTAAAAAAAAATATACAAAAATGACAATCACTGGGATCCTTCTGTAGATTTAAATTGTTCAGTTTATTTCTTTATGAGCACTTTCATCATAAAAAGACTGTATCAGATAGTAAAACTCTTAGTTTGCAGTGGTTTAAAACATCTTAAGAAAGGGAATGTGGAGCAGGGTAATCTGCATGATTGGTTGATGAAATGGTTAGAAAAATGTGCTTTGGATTGGAGGAGAAGAAACTCAATTATTTGAATATGGAGACTGATTGGTGTGGTTGCCATACTTTTGTGTCCTCTTTTCAGGAAGTAATTTATTAGCAGATTTCATTGTGTTTGCATTTAGGGACTACTATTAGAAAAAGAGTGTTGTGCCACATCCTTTATAGTTTTAATAGAAAAATCGGAACTTATGTATAAATAAAAGGAACAGCAGTGTGTAATATTTCATTAAAAACAGCCTTCAATTTCTAATCACAATACTGCTATTCAAGTTGGGAACTACAAAGAAATGCACAGTGTCAGTAGTGGTGCAATAGGTAGCACTTATGCCTGTGGTTCAGTGGTTTCAATTCCCACACCAGGTAAATTGATTGCTGACAATACAGTGCAGCATGGGGGGGGTGCTCTACTCATAAACAAGTCATCCTTTAAATGAGGTGTTAAACTAAGGCCCCAACTGCTTGAATTTGTGGCAGCTCTGATGGATGTAAAAGACCCCATGGCAACTATTGAAAAGAGTAGGGTCCTTTAGTTATATACAATAATATCTCTTATTTACAAAATATTTGCATATGTATAAATGTACAAATATATAGAAATACAAATCTGTTTACACATATTAATAATTTCCCTAACAATCATAGTAAATTTTCATCCCTATCAGACTCCTACTCCTTTTTCCATAACCATCATCTGATTTTACTTAATAATGTTGCTAAAATCTATTTTCCATTAAATGCAATTTCATTATTCTTTCATTGCATATAAACTATAGAACAGAAAGTATTTTATCTATTCTTTTGACATATTCTTTATTTCTATTTTTATAATATTTATATATTTATATTTAACCATATCTATGTTTATTTCATGCACTTCTTTTATACCTTCAAAAAAAATCTTCTTTATATAGTTTTCCCCATAACTTGTTTAACTCTTTTACATTTCAAAAACACATGTTCTGTAGTTTCTTCTTGTTGACAACATAAAATATTCCATCACTTTTTTTTAAAATAGCGTATTTCCTTTTACTGGCAATTTTTCTATTATCAGTGTCCGCAAAATATCTTGACATTCTACTTTCTGATTATACTATTTGCCTTTTATTTTTATAGCTGTAATTTTTTCATCTGCTAAATTTTCCCATGGTTTTACAAAGTAATGTTTTATCATTACATTTGTATACCATACTTTTCTATCTTTTATTATATCATCAAATTTTTTTCCAAAAAATATTTTTTCTTAGTAACATTTTATTTCTTAATTTATGCATTCTTTTTCTCTTTTACCCTTTTTGCCATACCCTAACATTTATCATAGTTATAGTTATACAATTGTAGTACTAACCTCTCATCTTTTTTATTTATTCACTTTAACAATTTGTACAAATTTAATGAAGCAGCATATACCATTGGGTTAAATAACCCTAAACCACCTTCTTCATTATTTACATACAAAATTCACCTTTTTAGGTTTAATCTAGAACCCCATTTCAATGAAAACATCTGCAATATTATTGTTGACAACATAAACACACTTGCTATGTATGCTATTTTCCTTCAGGACTAAATTTATCAAACAAGCATTTTATCTCAATGATAATTTATATGTTTTTTAGATAAAACTGTCAAATTACACTGAAGAAAAGTCTTTGGGCTTGAACGCTTTGTTGTCTCTTAATAAAGGAAGTGCTCTCTGACAGTTGGAACCTTGTTTTTTTCCATTTTTTGATGTTCTTTAGAAAGGACAGCTTTGCTTTATTTATTCTATTTTTTCCACTTTGAATTATACTTATATCTATATTCCCACATTTTATACTTAACACAGAAATTTCATTCATTGTAAATTATATTCCCGCTATTTTTACTACATCATCCAAATCTTTACTTTCTCTTTATTTAAAGCCATCCTTATCATCTCTAGACACTAATTTGTGGAAATCATTACTTCTTTTATCCTTATTTTGTATTTTGCAAGTATTATAATATCACCTGCATATGTTTACAGAATTGGAATTTTTAATCATTCAGATGTTATATGCCCTACCTCCTTCATTTTGTGATTTATTTCACATACTATCACACTCGTAACTAATGCAAAGAGTATACAACTCACTGGACATCCCTGTCCTATATCACTATTCATATCTACCTATTGGCTTAACCAGCCATTTACAAGTATTTTTACTTTATTACTACATGTTACATACATACTTTCCTAAATTTCTCACTTATATTATATTCTTTCATTATTACCCATAAGATTTCATGTCCGCTAGTGTCAAATGCCTTATTAAGGTCTCTGATCATGTTTTTTATTTATTTATTTATTTCAGTTTGGTGACCGGGGGGGGGGGTCCACTGGGCTCGAGAGCCCATTTTCAGTGGAGGCCAGGGAAAAGAGCTCCTACATTACATAGTAAAAACATTAGATATTGGAAAAAAGTTGCAATTCATGATACAGATACATAAGCTAAGCAAAATACAATTGATACAGAGGGTGTAGAAAAAAAAATAGAGACAAACAGGAAAATTGGTAAGGTTTTAACATTACATAGTAGACATTGAGTTTGTGGATTAATTAACTATTCAAAATTCAGACATGAACTGGTACATTGTTAAAGTTACACTTTACACAGTAAGCATTAAGCATTCAGATAAAGTACCCCTCAGGACGCAGATACATAAGATAATCAAGTTATAGTAGCAACTGAGGGTGCAGACACATTTGAGAACAGAGACATGAAGTGGTGCAAATACTTTGTAGAATAGAGACATGAGCTAGTACATTAATAATTTAACAGATAGGTCATATGTTTCAAGGAAAAAATTCCAGAGTTTATATAGAAAAAGTGTCTTGTTTGGGTGCCAGAGCGGGTACAAATGAAGGGAGAGGAGAACCGGGAATGAAAACTAAATAATATGTATAAAATGTACAAGAAATAATGCTGAAGAGAGAGTCATTTCTAGAGGTGTTAAGAGGTCAATTCTAGAGGAGTTAAGTAGTAGGCAAAGGGGAAAATATGATTTAAATAGAGAAGAGAAGAAAACTAGGTGGGTAAAGTGCAATTGCACTTGCACTTAGAGAATAAGTATGAATGGAGATGTGATTTGAAGTTGTTAGTGTTTTCAATAGTTCGTACAGAAGAAGGGAGAGAGTTCCATTTTTTGGCTAGGGAGAAGGACAGGGGGTGCCATCCAGCAGGGTGGGTTGGTTTGTAGACGGTGAGAAGGTTTTGGTGGGAAGATCTAAGTGGCCTGTTAGGAGTGTAAGGTTGTAGGAAGTTGGAAAGAACAGGGCATATGGTAGGGTTAAAGAATAGCTTATGGACAGTAGTAAGTTAGAGGTAGTCCAGATGGTTGGGAAGTTCTAGCCAGTTAAGAATGTGGAGGGCAGAGCAATGGTGGGAGGTGTGTTTGGCTTTTATGGCAAACTTGGAGATTTTATTGTTACAACTTTCCATTTTGGAAGAGATTGAGGCAGATAGGTTAGCTAGTATGGGTGCACCATACATTAGAGTGGGGAGAAGGCAGGTGGTGGCAAGGGTTTGTCTAGTAGAAGGAGTGAGATGGTGGATGTTTCTATATAGTAGGCCAAGTTTTTGATGTTTTTTTTTTTTTTATGTTTAGTTGAATATGTGTGTCAAATTTTAGGTGTTCATCTATGGTGACCCCAAGTAGTTTAGCATAGGGAAAGATTTCTATAGTAGAATTGTTGTGGCTTCTGATTTGGAAAGAATTATTATCAGGTGGGCAGGATTTTGACGGAGTGAAGAGTAGTATTTTAGATTTGTTAGCATTTAGAGATACATGTTTTTTCAACATCCAGTCCTCAGTGGCAGAGAAGGCAGTTTGTGTGCAAGATTGAAGTTTTGGGAGGTTGGTGGCTTTGCAGATTAAAGTGGAGTCATCAGCATATTGTACTATTTTAGTATTTGGGATGGCTGAGTGGAAATCATTGACAAAGATGTTAAAGAACATAGGGCCAAGAATAGATCCTTGGGGAACTCCAGTAGGGGTGGGAAGGAAGTCAGAGGTGCCTCTCTTCCATTTTACAGCTTGAGATCTATCAGTTAGATAACTTGAAAACCAGGACAGGGAGTTGTGAGAAAGGTTAAGGTTAGCCAGATGGCTGAGGAGATGAGTATGGGAGATAGTGTCGAAAGCTTTGGAGAGGTCTAGTAGAACTGTAGAAATGATATTTCCGGAGTCACGGGCATGGTTGACTATCTCTAAGAATGAGAGGAGAGCAGTAATAGTACTATGGCTAGGGCGGAAGCCATGTTGGGTTTGAGACATTAGATGGTTCGTGGTTAGGAAGGGCATTAGTTGGGTATGAACGCATTTTTCCAGAATTTTAGATATTGGGGAGAGGATGGCTATGGGGCGAAAGTTAGAGGTATTATTATTTTTACTGCCTTTATGAAGAGGATGTATAAAGGCAGAATGCCAGAGCTTGGGGACATAAGATTCTTGTATGGATCTATTGATTAAGATGCTAATGGGGAGGGCAATGCCATCTGCAGCAATTTTTAAGAACTTAGAGGGAATGTTATCTGGGGCATTGGAGCATGGTTTCAACTTGCTGAGCAGTTTCTTTATGTAGGAAGTTGGAATTGGATTAAGTTCAAAGGTGGGGGGTTGGGTTTAGAGGCTGGGGTAGCATGACTATTTTGTAGGGGTGGGGTGTTTGGGAAGGATTTAGTTAGTTCAGCAATAGAGTTAATAAAGAAGGAGTTGAAAAGAGAGGCGGTTTCTGCATCGGTCTTAGTAGTATCAGGGCAAGGGTTGTTTTTAGTGCCTGGGTGAAGGAGTGAGTTGATGGAGTTCCAGAATTGTTTGGAGGTTGTGGAGTGGTTGGTCTGGAGTTTCCTATAGTAGGATTGTTTATCCTTGATTATGTGTCTTTTGGTGAGGTTGCAGAGTTGGTTATATTTAAAGAGGGTTTCAGGAAGTTTATTGTGCTGGGAAAGTTTCCAGCATTTATCTCGCTGTTGCATAAGTTTTTTGGTTTCCTTGGTTAGCCATGGTGCAGGGTTGGGTTTGACGCTAATAGATCGTGGAGGTGCTTGGGTATTAAGTACATTGAGGAAGGTGGAATTGAAGTGATCAACAGCGTTGTCTAGACAGAGTATTTTTAGAGTGTTCCAGTTAGTTTGTTTGAGGGTGTTAGAGAAGGTTGTAGGGTTGAAGTTAGTAAGGTTATGAGTATGAATATAATGGTGCTGGTGAGGGGAGGAATGGGTTGCTTGAAGGATAAAGGCAGGCAGGTGGTCACTAATAGAATCAGAAAGGATGTCCGAGTCTAAAATGTTGTTAGGGTGGGTAGTTAGTATCCAGTCCAGAGTGGATCCTGGAGGATTGGTTTTGTTGGGTCTGGTGGTAGAGTTAGTAAATTGGGTGAAGTTGAAGAGATTGAGAGCAATGGTGGGATTTTGATTGTTAATTTTATTCCAGTCTAGGTTGACGTCACCTAGAATATAGGTCTGTAGGTGGATATTAGTTGAGGCCCATAGGAGGATATCTTCTAAAGTAGTTGTGTTGTTACTTGGGGGAATATAGAGGGATATGATACAGATACTTTTATGAGTGTTCATTTGTAGTACCCCTATGACAAGTTCTGCATTGTTAAACTGAGGAGTGGGATTTGGGTAAGGAATAATGGGGAGTGTATTAGAGAATACTAAGGCTACTCCTCCACCTCTTCTATTCATGCAGTCATATCTGATGGTTTGGTAACCAGGGGGTAGAATTTCTGAGTCAGGGATGTATGGTTTTAACCAAGTTTTGGAGATAGCTACTATGCCTGGTTGGTTCTGCTTAAGCCAGGCATGGAAGTTAGTTACTTTATTTCTTAAACTTTGGGCATTTAGAGTAACTAATTTAAGGCTTTTGAGGCAGGCAGTCGTTTTTCACTTCTTCTTTTCTGTTCATGATATAATTTTTAACTTCTCTAACTATCATTGATAATTCTTGATAACCCACCCTCTTTATTTAATATATGTATATATATATATATATATATATATATATGCATATATATATATATATATATATATATATATATATATATATATATATATATATATATATATATATATATACACACACACACACACACACACACACACACACACACACACACACACACACACACACACATATACTGTCTTCCTTAATATTTTCCATTTTAGTTTCAAATCTCTTTTGTATTATTATCATAAAGATCTTATAATCATTATTATTCAATACTATTGGTCTCCAGTTTTTTTTTATTGTCTTCTATTTTCTTTCTTCCATATGAATTTAAGTATTCTCCTACATAATTATTTATACATAAAACCTTCGTTTAACCATTCTTTCAAAATCTTTAAAAATATTTTTTTGGTAATCCCTTAAATTTTTATGTGTTTTCATACACTATCCCATCTGGTCTTGCAGCTGAATTTACAATTACTTATCCTAATACTTTATCTAGCTCATTTAAAAAACTCTCCTTTTCCAACTTTTTATTCTCTTTTTCTGTTAACTTTTTACTTTGCATGCTTTATTGACTACCTTCTTTTTTCTTTAAACACTTATTGTACATATTGTACTACATTATTCATAATATTTTCCTGAGTTCTTTCTGTTTCCTCTTTTATATTTCTCCCATTACACTACCATCTTGCTTTACTAATCTGCTTAAGCAATTTAATACTTCATCTTTTTTATTTTAAAATATCTTTGCTTACATAACAATTCTTGCATTTTTTCTTGATTTCTTTTATATAATTATTTTTCTTTGTCAATGTAGTGTCTATCATTATGTTCTAAATCTTCCAATGCATTGTTATATGTTAGTTTATATTTTCTTTCTGTACTTTTCTAATATCATATTGCCTCTGTAGAAAAAATTTTTTATATTTTTTATTAAATATCATCCACCATTAAGACCAATTTTTATAAACTGTTCTCATAGTAATATGATCGTTTCATGACTGTATTACTGATCTTTTTCCTTCTTCATCCCATGCTTTCTCATTTAACGTGTTTATTCCTTTGTCTCTCTTTATAAATTCCTTGTTTACCTTCATCTCTAGCCATATTGCAAGATGATCAGAAAATCTTGTTTCAACTGCCTCCCCTTCTGCTAGAACTAAACCTTCTGATGCTATAAAATAATGTCTTTCAATTCCATATATACCCCTTTTGTAAGCCCATGAATTTTTGTCCCAGAGTTTTAACTTACCACATCCTCTTACTTCTAACATTTTTCTTATATCATGTCAATTCTTTTTATGTTTTATCTTTAATCACAATTAAAGTCTTTTGTTATTATAATATTTATATTTATCACTACATAGTCTAAAATCTGATGAAATAAGCTTTCCCTTTCTTTACAATTAGGATACGCATATAATGTTATAATTCCATATTCTCGTTCTTTTATTTTAAGTATACAATAGTTAACCTTCACAATTTTTGCTAAAGTTACATCTAATATCTTTACTGTATTTCTACAAAATACAGCTATTCCAGAACATCTCTCATTTTCCAAATTCCAGATTATCTTTCCTTCCCATAATTTCTCTGGTTGTAATGTTTCTTACTTTGTTAAAAATCTTGTGTCATCTAATATAATTGCATCTACATCACATGTATTGCACCACTCCAAAATCCCTATTTTTCTTACTATATTTGCAATACAATTCACATTTACAGAAAGCACTCTACAATTTGCATTTGCTGTTTTTCCTTAGATTCATGGTTTCATAAGTTCATAGCTAATTACTAGGCTAGCTTTTTTAATAGGCCATTCTAAGCCTATCCAATTTCCTTCCCAAATGTGAGAATTAAACACCATACCTTGTGCCTGTGAGTCAAACACCTTAACCATTATAACAACCCCAATCATTAGCTGTATATAAATTATTTTCCATCCATTTCCTTTCCTTTTTGTACTTAACCCTATAATTTTTTCTTTTTCTGTCTTTTACCCTTTTACCAATACAGTTCTTTTTTACTTTTACTACCTCCCAGTTTATGCCTTCTCCATCACTTATTTCACAAACATCTTCTATGTCCTCTATTTTACTTTTTCTCATCTATTTTGTCTTCTATTTCTATTTTGAAAATTTCTTCTCTTTGTTCAATTTCTTTTTCCTTATTCTTATTTTCATTTTTGCAATCCATTCATAAATGTCCAATTTTGCTACATTTATAATATTTCAATTCACAGTTTTTGCATCATGTCCCATTTCTTCACAAATATAACATTTTGTTTTGTCACAATTACTTATTAAATGTCCTTCTTTTCCAAAAAAAAAACATGTTTTGGGTTGTTCCCAGTAGTTTACAACACTCTATTCCCCTTCACATTTATGATGTTTGGTATATGTATATTTTTTTCTATTTCTATTTTTAACATAATATTGTAATCCAGCCGCCAGTCCACAAACCCCTTTTGTCATAAACATTTGCAATGTCCAGTACTTCTTTGCATACATTTTTCAAATGTCCTTTCAAAGTCTTTCTATCTACCTCTGTTTGAAATGGTACATGGATTTTCTTTTTTGTTTCCATGTTAAATGATTTATCATGTAAACATTCTATGGTTTATAGTCTTTCTTTTTTCATATTATCCAAGAAAAGGTTCCATTGACAAAACAGTCTCAAATACAATGTCATAAAATGTTTCTTTGTTAATAGGAATAAAATCCTCTTTCTTCATGTGCTTTTACAACCAAATGAGCTATTAAATTGTCCCACACTTCATACCTATTGATTTCTGTCTTCTTTACTTTCAATTCTTACCACATACTTCCATTTTTCATTTTCTTCTGTCTTTTTTTCTGCTACTTCACTTTTGCCATTTTTTTCCTTTCTCTGCATGCGTTTTTTTTTTTCTGTCTCACCCATATTTTTCAAGATTTTCTCTGTATCCTACTTTTGTATTTTCTTCATAATATCGCATCCCCAAGGAAACATCTCTTTCATTGTCTGGCTCTCTTTACACCACCATTTCTTTAAGTAAATCATCCTGCAACCCTCCTGATTTGTTGACTCACCTCCATCAAACAGATTTCTTTGAAATATTTCCTTTGAATCCTGCACACATTCTCCAGTCTCTCTATTTGGTTTCTCCTCCATTTCTTTCACCACTTAATCATCTCCTTCTCTCTCCATCTGCCTCCCTGTTTCTCTGGGCTGCCTCTGTGCCTGGAATGGAAACAGGAAGTGATACTGCAAAATGGGTCCCACTCACAACAATGATGAGTGGGGGAAGTTCCCTGATGCCTTTGTTAAATTCCCCCAGGAGTATCAACAGCATGCTGGGTCTCCTGTAAAAAGAGGCAACTAGCCTAGTGGGACTAAAATTGTCAACAAAGAATAAATAAATATCAGTGTAAAAATATTTTGTCTGTAGTGACAGGCAAGATAATACCCTTTAGTGTTCAGTTATTTTCCTGTAATGCCCACCATTTGGGACATCATTGCTTCTTTACTTTTAGTAGTATCGACATCTTAAATTGGTCCATCAAGCACATTGTTGGCATTTGTTTGCTAGATCCTTATAAAAAGGTTGTGTATTTTTGGCAACAATGTCAAGCTTATTCTGCTAGATTGATCTCCAAATATGTAGTACTTAATCGCATTTCTATTTTATATCATACCTCTTAACTTTCGGGCATTTGCTAGACAATGCCAGGTTTTTCGCTGAAATAACAGGGTGCATTGCAGTTTGAGTGGCCCCTTTAAATTATGATTTTTTATGACAGCTTGATCCATGCATTCTTGTCACATCATCAGTCCACTGCTACAATATCAATGGAGCCATGACTGCAAGTAATAAAATATGAGTGTGGTGTGGTGACTCAAAAGAGTATTTTAAAAGCAAAAAAAAAAAAAAAAAAAAAAAATGGGCAGATAGACTAGTTAAGTTGCTTCCCTTCAGAGACCATGACTGCAAGCAGAAATAGTGATGACTGAGAAGCAAGTGCACTGACACACTATGTGAACTTGAGAAAGTTATTTAACTAGTCAGTGACTCAGTACTTAGACTCCAGGTAAGTGCTGCGTACCTGGGTTTACATGTGTAAATATAAATTTGACCATTTTCTCAGCATACGTTTAGCACACCAGACCTATTTTGTCTATTATGTCATTAACTGATAATAATAATAAAATGTTCCAGGCAAACATAATCCCTTCTGCTATAATGTCGAATGTTTATAAGTTTAACTTTTCAACATGTGTGCCATGAGGAAATCAGGCAGTAACATGACATTTTTTTTTGGCAAAGAGAAAGGGAGAAATTAGGCTGAAATCCAGAACATGGCATTTATAATTTATTTCCAGAGTAAATTCTTCCTCAGTAACCTGGCTGGCAGCTTTCCAGAGACGGTGTTAGGGAATAACTGAAAGGGCTGTTTGTCATCAACAAAGTTTGCCATACCATTTTGTATATGACTGCACAGTATGACTATGCTGCAAGCATGGGAAGTATGTAAAAGTTGATCAGTTGTTAATGCAAATTAGTAGGTCCTAAAATGAAGGCACTGCATTGGGTTCCATTGCTGTAAGTGTTTTATATCTGTGATCTCATAGAAACATAATCAATTGTGCGTTATTTTTTCAATCTCAACATTTAAGAATGCGTTTCCATGTGGTAAGGCATCCCAGAATCTTCTGGGAAGTGGGAGGGGTTATGATATTCAATACATATCAAGTATTCAGTTTTTTTTTTACCAGATGTACCTACTTTTCAATTGCCTTTATCTTGAATTTTGATGCCTACAAATTGAAAGGCATGTTCATATTACTCTAACTCCTTTCTTTTGGCTTTTGTATTGGGGCATCCTATTGGTTCAAAAAATTCTTGTTTTACAATAGCAATCAAATACATCAATTACTGGTGGAAAATTGGTTTTGAGATTGCAAACCCACAGCACATGTATTGCTATCTGACATACATGTGTAGTTCACCTAAAATGTATGATAAGAATATTAAATAAACACTCTAATTTTTTTTTCTCTTTACAATCCTGTGTACTTCCAGTCCACTTACTTCCCTCTGCATATCTAACAGTATGTTCTCTTAGGCATTTCAAAATACACTGACTTCTTAGGCACCATAGATGCATCATGAGTTATCATAAATTGTGTTCATTTTAATTTGAAGAAAATAAATGTACTTATGCATAATTTCTCACAGAATATACAAAATGTTGATGAATATAGTTTATTTGTATATTTTCTATTAAGATTTCATCAAGCCATCTTGAGTTTTATTGTGCAAGCCAGAGATGCTCTGCAAATGTTTTTTCTACTTTCCCACTTCTGTTATACAATTAAAGAGTTAGGTAGATGCAAACAGGCTGTAGTGTGGACCCAAGCCATCCACACGGGGGTGCAGGGATTGCCCCCTGATTTTTTTTTCTGTTGTTTAGGGATTCATATTATGCTTTTGAAAGTTGAAAAATCACTAGCATGTAAGTTGCTGCAAAGGGATTCCTTCAAACTTAAGTAAAACATTCCCATATGTATGCCCACTGTGTTCATGACTAATCCTATTCAACATTATTATTCTCTATCTTTTCTGACTGATACATTTGAAGCTAGCATTGGTCAAAAATCAGGACAATTATTTCCTAATATCAAATGTTAATGTTGAAATGTATGGCACCTGTATAACAAACTATACATGTCACATACGTTACTTGGATCTGGAGATAAAATGGGAAAATCCATTTAACTGCTGTCCTTCTTAGACTGTTGAACATACCATGATTTGACTGCTAGTCATAGTTTTCTAAAATCAGACCAGATAAACCTATCTAAATTGTTTTCTCAAAAATCTTTAATATCTGGGAAAGGGATATTTCTAAATGATGCTAAGGTAAGCATTATCTGCATGAATGATATTATTATGGTTTTCAAAGTCTGATTTGTACATATTGAATTCCTTATCAATGTATAGATCTTTTATTGATATTTAAGAAACTGCTTGATTTTGAAACTTTGAGCAAAGTGTAGTTAAAGAAAGGATTATAGAATAAGCGAAGATTCGGCATATTAATTTTAATTTTGCAAATATGTTTGTATAATATTGTAAATCATACGGGAGCCCAGTAATTATCGTCATTTTTATACTCAAAAGTAGACGTACACCTTAAAGTTTAAGAAGTTTTATTATTTATTTTTAAATTATAAAGTTTATTGGCTGGCTGTTGTAAGCCTCCTTTACATTAATCTACAATGTTTATCAGGCTGATATGATGCGAATTGTTTTACCACACAAAGGTCATGACAGTGTTATCATTTGATTCATTTGTTGAAACACTGAAAAAATTGTTAGCACATTGCAGTATCATTGATGAACTAAAAATCTGACTAACCCCCCCTTACCAGCCTCAGTAAGAAGCTGAGATCTCTCATAACATCCTCCAAAGCTAGTTACGAAAATAAAATTGCCAAAGATTCCAAAGACAACCACAAGGCATTCTCTAGCTATGTCAAGAAGCTAAATGGCAATGCTCAGATCTGCTCTGAGCTACAGCAGAATGGCATTAAATATACTGATCCCAAGGATATTGCCAATATCCTGGCAGATCAATTCAGTGCAAACTTCACCCCCCTCTCACCCCCTAAAGGGTCCATCTCAATACTGAAAGATTGCCAAATTCCAGTAATAATGGCCACACAGGTAAAAAATGCACTCTCCAAAGCTAAGAATACAGTGTCCATGGGATCAGATGACATCCCAGGCTGTGCACTACATGAACTACAAAATGAACTGGCACCTCACCTAAGTGTCATGTTTAATCATAGCCTCACCTCAGGTTTCCTGCCCACTGAGTGGCACACAGCTACAGTTATCCCACTCCACAAGGGGGGATCCACCTTGGATCCTGGGAACTACCGCCCCATCAGTCTGATGAGCCTGATCTGCAAGGCCATGGAACGTATTATCATGGAACTTATAAACAAAGACATTGGCAACCTTCAAACACTGGACCCCACACAGTTTGGGTTTGTGAAAGGGTGATCTTGTCTCCTGTACCTGATTGACTTCTTCCAATCAGTCTCCAGAGCTGTGGACAAGGGTAAGGTGGTCCACACAGCCTATCTGGACCTCACCAAGGCCCTCAACACCATCCCCCACCCTGGAATCATAGATAAACTTACTAAGCTGTGCATTAATCCCTACTCCACTCAATGGGTTACCAACTGGCTTACTGACAGAACTCACACTGTAAAAGTAGCCAACTCCAAATCCAGAGCCAGACAAGTGACAAGTGGAGTACCTCAAGGTTCAGTCCTGGGACCGCTCTTGTTTGGCATCTACTTCTCTGAAGTACAGGCCAACACTAAGGGACTCTGGCTAACAAAGTTCGTAGGTGACTACAAACTGGGAGCCATTATTGAATCCCCAAATGATGTGGATATTCTACAAAAGGGCCTTACAGAAACAGGTGCTTGGTGCCAGTGCCATGGGCTCAAGCTCAATGCTAAGAAATGTATAGTTAACCCCTTTGGGAAAAAAACATGTACCAGTGAATTACCACATAGGTGGCAGTACACTAAACACTGAAAGTGGGATAAGAGACTTAGGGACACAGGTGGACAGTGGTCTCACCTTCGATAATCACATCGGCACAACAGTCAGGAAATCCTTTCATGTGGCGCACCTCATCACTAAAGGCTTTTCGTCCAGAAAGAAGGAGGTCATTGCCCCATTGTACTCATCCCTCATTAGACCCATTATAGAATACAATGCCCTGTTCGGTATGTACCTCTCAAGACATCTGCAACAACTGGAAAGGCCAAAGAAATACCTCACTAAAAGAATCACAGGCCTAAAGCAGATACCCTATGCTATCCGTCTAAAAGAACTCCACCTATAGTCTGTCACATATCATATACTCAGTGGCGATCTCTGCTTAACATTCAAGGCCATGTCAAACACAGACCTGTTGGACATGCTGCACTTAAAGAAATCCCAATCCCTCAGAGACACATGCTCCAGGGATCTAAACCTTGTCATTGCAATGAACAAAACATGCTGGAGAGATAGGTTCCTGACCCAGAGACTCCCCAGACTCTGGAATAGACTTCCCATACATTTCAAGCAGAGCACCTCTTTGGCCATCTTCAAAAGAAACCTTGATGATTGGATGGGAGATAGGAAATTCACCCTGGGGATCACGTCAGTCACCCTACTAGACAGGGGTCCAGGGAAGTAAATAATGTGGGAAGAAATAGCCAGGGAACTGTTATGGCTAGGCTTGTATAGGCCCTAGAGCCGATAGCCTAGTACCGACCTATGAACCTATGAACCTATGAATGGGTTTTCAATAACATGATTGGTGAAGTTGTGAAAGGAAACAACATATGATTTGGCACATGGACTTCAAAACGCTGGCCTATTTGAAACAGGTTAACTGAAGAACCTATACAGCTAACACATGAAGTATTGAGTTTTGGTGCATCAACAAGGCAAACAAATGTACCAGGAGTCCCGGAGTATTTTATTCCTCCAACTAAGTCTAGAGTCATTAAATTTATTCCATTATCCCTTTTTTCCTTGTACTTTTGCATATTATGTGACTTGTTGGTAGATGTTGATCCTTCCCCAGTAAATGTCTCTCAAGTCAGATCCAGTCTGCTTCTGCTCTGTATTAACTATTATTTACAGCCTACATTTGAGTCGCATCTTTCTTAAAATCTAGACATTTCACCTTCCTAAAGGCTAGAATTTGCCATCCACCAGGTGTGATAGTCATATGGAAACCACAGAGGATTAAGAGGCATAGCAAAGCGATAAGAGATATACCTAGTAAAGATGTCAAATTTCACAATCAATCAATGAAATAGCTCACAAAAATAAGAAAAAAGTGAACTTATTTGTTAACTGCCTTCTGGTGGGTTAAGTTTTATGCTAAGTGTCAACTATGGCAATCAAACTGCAAATCTTTTCAGGTTCCTCCTGTTGTCTGACATAACATGCCCTAACAGGCCATAAAGAGCAACCTAGTCTTAATGGCATGACATAATTACCAGTTAACTCAATGAGTCAATGAGTAGTGGAGGCAGACATACTGATCTTCTGTCAACAGACACCACAGAAGAGCCTTCATTTTTCCACAGCCTATATATATATATATATATATATATATATATATATATATATATATATATATATATATATATATATATATATACATATATATATTTTATATATATATATATATATATATATATATATATATATATATATCTTAGTACCAAAATCCGCAAGCCAACACTACACAAAGTAAATGTTACGCTGCTGGAAAAAATAAGTAAGATAGCGACAAGATATGAAGCAGCAGTAACACCCATGCAATTCAATTTGAGTCAAACAGTTCAATTTGAGTCAAATAAGGCAAAGTATTTCCCAATAAAATCAGCTTTAATACATGCACACAATTGGTAAGCGCTTTCACAATTCAGCTTCCTCAGACCATTACATTTATGCTATTAATTAGTAAGCCCTTAAATACTTTTTACTAGACTAAACATGACATCATAATTACTCTAAACAGTGATTCCATTTTAAAGGAACCGAACTAACAGCTAACACACATATGGTTTGCTATACAAAATGCATGCATACAAACAATGAAATACATTTGTACAAAGAATATATAATTGTACAAATACAAAAATAATAAAAATACAAAATAAATTCAGCAATAAGGATTACTGTTATCAACAAAAAATGTCACTAATATCAAATAACTATACTAAAACTCCTAAACCATGTCTATAAAGTTGAATATGAACTTTTAAAAAATTACCTAACACATACTCTTAGATTTAAGAAAGGGTCTAATCGAGGCCCTCTCATTTAATCCCTTACCCATATCGTCTCTTAAATGCATGATCCACTTAACTTCCTTCTCCTCAGTAACACTTCTAACATTTCCTCCCCTTATATTTGGTAGGATAACCTCAACTACCATAAATTTGAAAGTATGTTCATGTCCTGCCAAAATAACATGCTTTTCTCGGGCATTGGTAACCAAACCTGTTCTAATATTATAGATGTGCTCTCTGATCCTATTCTTAAAATACCTGTCTGTCTTTCCTATATAAAACGAACAACAGACTACACAGACAGCAAGGTAAACCACATGTTGGTATTGCAATTTGCTGAACAGTTGAAGGTATGTTCTTCCCCTGTATCAGGATGCATAAACTTCCCAGTTCTATCTATGTAAGGACAAAAATTGCAGTCACCACATGGGTTAGTATCTGCTATAGTCACAAGTCTATTATTAACTTGTGAATAGCATAGCATCCTTTTTAAATTGCGTTTGTTCTTATACCTAAATTTAGATTTCCTAGCTATGATGTTACCAATATATGGATCTGTCAAGAGAACACTCCAATGTTTATTAAAAATGTCATAAATTCTTTTGTTATCTGTGGTATAAAACATGGGAATCCTAATCTCTGAGCTCTGTGAAAAAAATGTTATTCCTCTCAACATCACTATTATTAGAAAAATAGGGTTTAGCTCTATCTATCCTAAGAGAATCTATATCATGTAGCCCTACATTCAAATCATATTGACCATATCCACGTTGTAAAAATCTGACTTTCAGATTGAGCAACTCTGATGAAAAACCTATATCAGTGTTATTCAATCTGGAGATACGCATTCCCTGTCCTTTCACCACATTACGAAACACATAATTAGGATGCATACTTTGTCTGTGTAAAAATGTGTTCCTGTGACACTCTTTCCTATATACTCCTGAATTATAACTCCAGTACCATCTCATATCCAACAGCTGTGCATCTACTGATATCTGCTAAATAGGTGGATCACTTGCCCTGTACCATGATCATTCCATGATAAAGATAATCAACCAGGGAATCAGAGATTCTCGCTATGTGCAACAAGCTAAGGGAATGATCCCCCCCTCCCCCGCAACTTGGCAGCCCACTATAGCAGTAACTATATGATCACAATAGGACTGTAAACATGTTCTGGAACCAGATGCTTAAAAAATAGACACTCACATTGTCATTTACTCAAGCAGTGCAGCCAAATTCTGGGCTTACTTTTTTTCTGTAAGAAATCCTGCAGTTCTGCATTTTCCATTTGCACACTGTTCACTATTGTATATTTGCACAAGAACTGGGAAAACCACTCAGCAGCACTCCTAATCTCACATGTAATAGCCATGTCTCATGGATGATAGTTTTTGCCAAAGATCTATGCAGTAATAGTGAACGTAGTAACGCACTTACATGGACTTTACGTCTACATTGCACTTATATAGTGGGTGTACTTGAAACTGAAAAAATGATGCCAAGACATGCCACATTGCAAAAGGACTTCACATTTTTTTTAATATTTAAATGGAAAAGTACAACCTTCTGTCACTAGAATGCAAGTTTGTCTTTTAGGTAAATCAGGGTGCTGATAAGATAATTTTCTTGGAGCACATTTTACATATCAAAGAATAAATCACATGTGGTTTTACAGAATCTGTAATGTTGATATATTTAACCCAAATTTTAACAGAAACTGAAACTTACATTCCACATCCAGTCATGTATTCAACCCAGCACTCTTAGTTATCATTAATACCCAGTGACAAACACAATTGGTGGTTCTCCAAAAACAGCATCTTGGGAGCTCATGTGGCATATAACACATTCACTTTTTCACAATAGTTAAGGAATGTTATTCCGGCTGGGTAGGGTAGCTCACTAGCTGTAGGCCTAGGTCTTAGAACTTAATAAATATGTCTAATGACATGCTATGAACTATGGTTGGAAGATCCTATAGTTTTAATAAATTATGAAATTACAATATAAATAGACTGGGCTTTCCATTCATGCAATGAAGGAACAACTGTTTTTTTTTTTTTTTTTTTTTTATTTATTTTGCCATGGCTGTGTTAATCTAAAAATACTATATTAAGAGGAACAATCCAGGGGGAGCCAGGGCAGTGAACACAAAAATATGTTAAGTTACCTTTAAATTCATCAATTCATTATTTAATTCTCTGGTTGCCTTCTTTATCCAGTCTAGGACTGTGGAGAGGCCAGTGCCTATCCCAGCACTCACTCAGTACAAGGCAAAGAGACTGACCCAGGAAATACACAGTTACTCATGTTTTTTGTATATACCTACTGGTTATCAGACGGATTACTAATTCACATATGGCACATCTTTGGCATGTGGGAGGAACAGCAGTGCCCCGGAAAGTAATTCATTAAATAAACCTATGCAGAAAAAGGGAGAATGTGCTGACTCCAGACATAATGCAGTGAGAAGTTACAGGAGAATCAGGAGCTGCGAGACAACAATACTAAAGAACATACAATTGTCCTATCCAAATTTATATTATAATTTCAGATTTTGAGATGGACTTCACAGACAGTATGAGCCCAAGTGACACAAGCAAGATAAGTAATCTCTAGTTAGACATGTTTGTAGAAATAAACATTAGTGAGTAGTCATGAGGGATTAAAAACTCTTTATGCAACTTTTTTACAGGAAAATAATCTGCATGTAGGAGAATTTGCAACTGAGTGAGGTGCAACTAATATATGATTCTGTATCCATATGTCTGACAAATTTATACCATATCTCCATTGATTCTTCCAAAGTGTTTTATCTGAAACTTGTCACCTTTAATAATGCTTGCAGCAGTATATAGACAGGAACCCTGCATTTAAGTATGTTATAGTAGTTTAGAATATCTCAAAACAATGTCCATGAAAGAGCATGGGTTCCTATCACTGGCATTTCATTATGTTAGAAATGGCTGTTTCAAAGAAGCTGCATTTTGAATTTTAATTTTGTATGACTCAGAGAAGAGAGAAAAAAAGAAGTTATGTCTTACCATAATGTTCCATCTGATTTGTTGATCTTCTTCCAGTCATCACTGATGAGTTCGGTTCCAAGCCCTCGAAACCGAGTAGGCCTTATACCAGCTTGCGTGCACCAAAAACTCTCATGCTAAGCTGCTACCCACAATGCCCTTAGCTCAATTACCTCAGATCGAGTTTGCATACAACATATAGAAGAAGAATAAGTCAGAGGCCATCACTGTGCAGAAACCCTAATACACCACAAAGACCCAGAAGATCAGCCGGGAACCTTAGGAGGGGGTCGGTGGGAGGGTGTAATGACTGGAAGAAGATTAACAACTCAGATGGAACATTATGGTAAGATGTAACTTCTTTATCTGAAGTTGTTAATCTTCTTCCTATTCACCACTGATGGGACAGAGTCCCCAGCTACTTGTAGAACCTGGGTGGCCCTTATGGAAGAACATTCCTGAGAACCATCGAACCAAAGGCCGCTCTTCCCCTGGAGATCAGATCCAATTTGTAATGCTTGATAAAAGTGTGGGGCTTAGCCCAAATGGCAGCTGCACAAATGTCATCCATGGAGGCCCTAGAGTGGAAAGCAACAGATGCTGCAATATCCCTAGTTGAGTGAGCTTTGATTTGGCCAGGCTTAGATCCCTCCATAAGTGAATATGTGAAGGCAATGCAATCCCTGAGCCATTTAGACAAAGTAACATTTGATACTAAAGACATGCTTCTGGAGCGTTTCTCCCCGGGCCTCCGCTGAAAACAGGATCTGTGGAACCTAGTCGGACTTTCCCGGTCAACAAATGTTAAATAAAATAAAATAAATAAAATAAATACTGCACCTACCATTCTAGGACTCACAAAGGAAATGAAAAGCTGGTCCAACTTGTGAAAGGATTTAGTTCTGTCCAGACAGAAACATAATTGTCTATGAACATCCAAGGAATGGTGGCAGTATTCTCCCTTGTTAGAGTAATTTGGGAAGAACACAGGGAGCTCAATGGACTGGTTAATCAAAAAATCAGAAACCACTTTGGGGAGAAAAGATGGGTTAATACGAAGTGATACTCTGTCCTTATGGAGGATCAGATAAGGGCTCTTGATACATAATGCTTGTAATTCAGAAATTCTTCTGGCTGAAGTTATAGCCAGCAGAAATAAGGATTTCCATGACAGGAATTTTAGATCACATGTCACAGCTGGCTCAAAAGGGGGCAGAGAAAGAGACTGCAGGACCCAGGACAGATTCCATGCCTCCACCAGCTGTCTGACTGGAGGCTTGCTGTAGAAAATACCCTTGAGGAAGGTCTTACCAAGGCAAGAGGAAATAAGTGGCACTCCATCAGACCCATTATGGAAGTTGGAAACAGCTGTTAGATGGACTCGAATGGTAAAAGCTGAGGCCCTATTGTCAAACAGTTCAGCCAGATAATGAAGAATAGTGGTTACAGGGGCTGAGAACGGATCTAGCTTCTGATTATGTGACCAAAAAGAATCTTTTTCATTTGTCCCTGTAAAGTTTCCTGGTGGATGGTTTATGAGAGGCCAAGATAATATCACAGATGGGTAAGGAGAAGGTTTCCTGCCTGGCAACTAACGAAAGTGGAGAAACCAAGCTGTCAGCTTGAGAGTGGACAGATTCGGGGGAGTCAGCCCTTGTGGGTGAGATAAGAGGTCCTGATGAGTGTTTGGGATCCAAGGAGGTTGTAACAGATGAGGTAGAAGGAAGGGAAACCACACTTGATGAGGCCAGAATGGGGCAATGAGGATCACTTTGCTTCTCAACCGAATAGCTTTCCTTAGAGCAAGGGGAATCAGAGGAATCGAAGGATAAGCATAAAGGAGACCCGTGGGCCATTCACGGATCAAAGCGTCTCTCGGTGACTCCCCAAGAGGGGGAAAGAGGGCAAAGTAGCTGCTGCATTTTGTGTTTGAAGGAGAGGCGAAAAGGTTGCAGCATGGCTGGCCCCAATGGCTGAAAATTTCCGCCACTACATTCGGGTTCTGAGACCACTCGTGAGGATGAATAATGCATCTGCTCAGCCTGTCCACAATCACGTTGGAGCTCCCCGGGATATGCGTTGTGAACAGAAAGTGGTTGTAAGCTATTGCCCACTGCCAGATTCTCATGGCTTCGCAACATAGGGGGTAAGATTTAGTCCCTCCCTGTTTGTTTATGTACCAGAGAAATCACAAAGCAGGCTGGTGTTACAATAAACAAGGATAAAATTTATTCTTAAGTGCTTTCATCACAGATTACAGTTGACTTCTTCAGAAAAAACAGAGTGCCTCCACCCCACTCCTTAAATACTCATTCCAAACACATTCCAAACCAATTTGTAAAAAAACACCATAGGCATTTAAAGGTACAGACTCCCTGTTTGCTCCACAATTACACATGCAAGATAAAAACAAACTGACTATAACACATGATTTAACATGTACTTTAAACTTAGTATTTTGACAAAAAAACATAAAGTGAACAATTGAATAAAAAATCAACAGTTAGATGAAAAAATCAACAATTAGATAAAAAAATCAGCTTTTAACTTCAACCTCCGACTGGACAGCAATAGTTCTGAATGGAAGGAGCAGATGAAAAGCTTGCAATGTCAATAGCACCACTCTTAACTCCAGGACATTGATATGCAAGTTGACCTCTACATCGGACCATGTGCCTTAGACTGACATTCCCTGGAAGTGGCCCCCCCACCCCATCAGGGAAGCATCCGTGGACTGGGGAGGCTGGAAGCGGTGACACCAAAGATTTTCATCTGTACTCATTCATCAGAGGAGATCTTGTTTGCAAATGTTGGTGATGAGGATCTGTGAGCTCAGGGGGTGAAGATTGGGTATCCACTGGGCCTGAAGGAACCATGGTAGTAATCTCATGTGTAGTCTGGCTAAGGGAACTATGGGGATGGCTGCAGCCATAGATCCCAAGGCTTGGAGGGCTTCCCTTGCAGACACCTTTCTTCAACAGAGTATCACTTGAACTTGTGCGCTTAGTCTCTGAAGTCTGTGGAGAGGAAGTGAAATCAGGCTTGACTGGGTGTTGAATATTGCCCCTATGAATTCCAGTTGTGAGGGTTGAAGGTTTGGATTTCTACCAATGTATGGTGATGCCTGGTGACTCCGCTAGAGCTAGGGTGTAGCAGAGGGCCCTGCCCAGAAGATGATTGGTGGGGGCGGAGAGGAGCCAATCATCTAGGTATGGAAACACCTGGAATCCCTGAAGTCTCAGATGAGCTGTTACCACTGCAAGACATTTTGTGAACACTCTGGGGGCCGTCAAGAGACCAAAAGGCAGGGCTCTGAATTGGTAGTGATTGGATCCCAACCAAAAGTTAAGAAGGCTCCTGGAGCACTTGTCCATCTTGATATAGTAATACGCATCCCGGAGGTCTAACAAGCACATCCACACACCCTCCAGGAGAAAGAGGAGGATGGTTTGAATCATGACCATGTGGAATTTGGTCTGAACTACTGATTTGTTTATTTGGCTGAGATCCAGAATGGGCCTCCAGTCCCCTGTTTTCTTTGGCACCACAAAGAATCTTGAGTAGAACCCTGATCAGCACTGATCTGGGGGGACCTTTTGGATGGATCATTTTTTACATTGTTTTCGTATTTCAGAACTTTCCTCCTCCCTTTGACTGGGTGGAACATCGGGAAGGGATTTCAGAGGTCTTGGATAAGCTATTAGGGGAATATGGTAGCCTCTGGGAATGATTCTCTGCACCAACTGATCTTTTGTAATGGAAAGCCAGGCATCTTGATGCAGAGAAAAATGCGCCCTGACTGCTTCCAGATGAAAGCAATTGGGCAACGCCTCAGGAGTGCTGATACGGTCTACCCGAGGAAAAATCTCTGGGTCCCTGGTTCCAGGGACCCCTTCTGCACCAAAAGGGATGTCTTCCATTATTTGAACCCCCTCTGCCTCTGGAGGAGTCCTCACCACATGCATCTCAGAAAGGACCTTGAGACTTCTTGTGTCACATCTTTCCTCTCCTCTGATTCCTGGAGAAGGAACGCTGAGGTTTGGAGGAGCATAGGCCAATGGCAGACAAGGTCTTCCTGTCTTGCTCGCACCTGGCTAATGTATCCTTGACCTTAGCACAGAACAGAGCAGATGGCTCGATAGGGGCATTTAGAAAAAAAGACTTGAAGGAGTCTGAGAGGTCACAAATGTGCATCCAGGCGTGGCGTCTCATGACTACATCTGCAACTGCAGCCCTAGCTGCTCCTTCGTTTGCATGTGACAGCAAACTCATGGATGAATTAGATATTGATTCTAGGGTGGCAAGTTGGGAAGCAACTTTATCTCGTGCTTCATCCAGTACTTGGCCCACGAGGGTTTCGGAGAGTTCAGAGATAAGATCTCTCTGGAGCCTTGTAAAATGTACCAAAAAGTTCAGAGACCTAACTGCAAAGGTCGCTGATGAAATGACTCACTTCCCTAACCTGCCTACTGCCCAGGACTCTCTGTTGGGTGGGTGAACAGCAGGACTCTCTTCTGCAAGGTCCTTTTTCATGGCTGCCGCCACCACCATAGCGTCCACTGGCAAGCCTCTACACCAAAGGGGTTGATCCTCTGGAGGGGAGAGTACCTTGTATGATCTCTTGCGGATGGCCTCAATGGAGTCAGGGTTCTTCCATGCCTGTTGCACGATGAGTTTAACCAACTCATCGGCAGGGGGTGGTCACCCAAGAAGTAGAGGGCCGAGAGCAAAAGGCCTGCAGGAATATGGATTCCTCCAAGGAAGGGTTTAAGGACTTCCAGTCACCCCTCTGTTTCAAGATTTCCATGATGTCTCTGAAGGAGATATCATCAGGGGGTGACCATGGGGACCATTCCCCATCATCATAGTCCATATCTTCTGTGAGGGACTCCCCTGGGGAGACTATGTGTTTCCTCTTACACACCCATTTCCAAGGGGGTTCTTTGGTGGGAGCATCCGAAGAAGACTCAGAAAGGGAAATACCCTGGGTAGGGGTTTCCTGGGCCTGCAGATGGTCCACCCCCTGGGATGGAGCCTCAAGCAGACTCAGAGCAGTAGTCAGCCTCGGATCCGAAGTCGGGACAGACAATACCGTCGGAACAGAGACCGGAACCAGAGGTTCCATCCCCCAAGCATGAGATTGAGGAAGGGTGGGTGCCGACAGAACTGACACCCAAAGGGGTCTTGGGGCCTCAGACAGTGTCGTTGTCAGCACCAAGGAAGGAAAACCTCTAGTAAAAGTTGGATAAATGAGCCTTGGAACCGAGGGATCTTAGGGAGGAGATTAAGTAGGAGTTGCTGGAGAAATAGACACAAAGCCTGGAGTGGGATAGGGTCTAGGCAGATTTGAAATTCCCTTGGTGGTCAGTAGCTGGTCAAAAAGGTGCACCACATCCAATTCGGAAAGGCTCCTGGAGGATCTCACTGATTCCCCTGTGGGGGAGTCAGGCTGGCCCAAAAAGGGACTGCAGCTTGTCCGGCAAACGAGTCCACAGTAGACAAATATTGGGTCCATGCTGTATCACAGAAAAGTACTGATGATTCCAATTTTGAAACCAGCAACAATGGTATGGTTGGAGCCCTGAACAGGCTCAGAGCTGAGGTTACAACAGGAGTGGATGATAAAAACGTTTCTGAGGTAGTTGTCGGAACTGATATCGGAGCAGAAATTGGTAATGCCGGGTCTGAGACAGAAACAGATAAGCTGATCGAACCAAGGCAGTAGACAGTGCCATAGTAGTCGGTGCTGGGGTAGGCACCGATGAGGTGACCTCGGTAAGCTTCGCTGGAGCCAAGCTCAGTGCCGATGTAGTAGTCAGCACCGAGGAGGCAGAACGGTGCTCTGAGGAGGACTTATGAGCCTTGTGTTTATGACTTTTACCTCTATCACTGGTCAGTGAAGAGGGGTCAGAGTGAGAAAGTTTCTTGTCCATAAAAGGAGGGGATGAGACCTCCGTAGCAGAAATAACCTCCAAAAAAGGCGAAGCAAGTAGGCCTTTCAAACTCAGTTTGTTACGATGTTCATTCAGTGTCCACTGACTGAAGCTAGCACAAATATCACACGTGGGTTCGCCGACAAATGCAGAACCCCCAAACAGTACACACACTATTCATGGGGGTCACTATTCTGCAGTTTACCACTGCAAGAAGAGCAGTGTTTAAACCCTGTAGTTCTCTTCTTTTCAGACACCCCAGAACACACGCAAAAGGGAAAGAGTGAGGAAAGTGGAGGAAATGAAGAAGAAAGAGAGGAAATACCAACAATGGTAACAAGATACCACAAGGGTAGAAGGTTAGAAAATACCAACAATGGCAAGAAAGAGACACCTGTGGGTACAGCTGAAACAATATAGATATCAAGAACAAAATATAAAGAGGAAAAAACTTTTACAAAAACTTGTAAATATATCAGAAAAATCACTTAGCTGGAGAGCTCGGTGAAACGCTGCTATATGGCTGCACAGCAAATGAGATCTGAGGTAACTGAGCAAAGGGCATTGTGGGTAGCAACTTAGCTTGAGAGTTTTTGGTGCATGCAAGCTTGGTATAAGGCCGACTCGGTTCCGAGGGCTTGGAACCGACCCCATCAGTGATGAATAGGAAGAAGATTAACAACTTCAGATGGTACATTTCATTTCTTGTTTTCACCTATTCCTTTTCCCTCCAAATGTGTGCAAGTTTGCAGTTGGAATTTATTGAGTTTTGTATGTTTGGGCTCACTCCACACCTCTTAACTGTCCAGATATTTACAGAATGACCACATTTTTGCCTCGTATGTTTGGTCCAATCCTCATAAAAATTTGTTGTTTTCTAGAAAGTCACTAACAATTAAAGTTACTGAATAATGACATACATTTGAGTTTCAGGGTTCATAACCTTCAGAAAATGCATGCTAAGGCAAATCTTGTTATTCTAACAACTTTCTAAGTTTATAAGAGCAATATTCAAAATCTGTCTCGAGGTCTGGGCTTTTATCCCCCATTATTTTAGGCTTTGTCCAGATTTTTTGCACTAAGAGTTTAAGAGATATGACTCACTTCACATCAGGGGTCATGGTGGATTTTCCACCTGCCAAAAAGAAATGTTTATGAAATTCGCATAGATTGTTCACTTTTGCTACTTTAGAGTATGACAGTTGTAGTTTTATCAGCCATTAATTGCATTTTGATTAGAAGTGATATGACTAGTTACTGTGAATCTTATAATGTTAGAATCCCAAAAGTGTTGATGTGGTATTTTCCACAGCAGTGCAACAAGAAGAACCTTGGCTGTATATTTTAGTAGAATGTTATCCCATTTTTGCTTTAAGTAATGATACAACTGAAGCAGCTGAATCTCATATGGTTTAGGTATTCTATATATTTGGGATTGATTATTTGGTGATGGTGTGGGGTTGTTATCAAAACAGTCAGTCCCCAGCCACCAAAAAATGCACTGTTTGGACTGATAGACATTTAATGATAGGAAGAATGAGGAAACAATAAACTGAAATATGTAAGTGGTGATTTTATTTCACTAATTGCAAAATCTACACACTGAGAAAGGTGTTATATTATATTTGTTTTGTAAACAAATGACTAAATCATTTCTGGAAAATATATCTGGTCAAGGCAGTTTTGACTGTCCTGTCTGATTTCTTGCTTGGTATGTTTATTATTCCTTAATTAATTTTTGTCTCAGTTTTAATGTGTGCATTGGGTAGTTTATCTGCAGCTAGGGTGTCAGGATTTAGTTTTAGGAGGTGCTTTTTAATGACTGAGGTCGAGGTAGTGTTGATGGAGAAAGTGTTAAGATTGCTATTGACTTGGACGTTAAGCTAGGATGAGTGATTAGAATGAAACAATGAAGCAATATTATCTGGGGACATGCCAGGGTATGGACTGGGCTGCTCTACCTTTTCTTATTCTACCTGGAGTTAGATGTTTTTGATGGATCCATAGAAAGTAATAAGATTATTTGGTACAACAATAATAAAACAACCCAACGATATCCAGGTACCTCTTCAATAATAGAAGAACAATCCAAAAATTAAAAGCAGGCAGAGCAACATGGTCATTAAGGCCATGTCCTACATCTGCCTTTAACCTTACAATCCACTCAGCCTCCAGTCCTTCCGTCCTAGGTCTAATGTCACCTCCCCTTATATTCTCCATACATCTCCCCAGGATCATAAACTTATATGTATGATGATCATTGGTCTCAGTGAAATGTTTCGCCAATGCATTAAATAAACTCTTTTTCTTTATATGGTAAAGATGTTCTCTAACTCTAAACCTTAATTGTCTGTCAGTCTTCCCAACATAGATCTTATCGCACATTTGGCATAGAGCTATGTAAACATGAGAACTATCACATGTGGCACTTGTCCCAAGCTTAAATCTTTCACCTGAGACCAGATGTCTAAATTCTAGGTAATCAGAGATGTACCTACAGTACTGACAGTTCCTTTGAGACCCATCCTAAAAACTCGACCTCTATTTAGATAGGATGTGTCAAGATTGTATATGCTTATTTTATGTCATGTTTATGTGTTTTTATTATGTGTTCTCATTGAAGCTTTCTTTACCTTTAAATGTTTAATGAAAAGTCATGTGATTTTATTCATTGGTATAAGAATGGTGTTTTTAGTTCCACTTGGTATACACCTGAAGAAGCATTCAGTGAAAGAGCTTGTGTTTGGTACCATTAAATTTATTGGAGAACTGGAGCCTTGCCTCTGCCTGCTTTTCATTTTAAGATTATTTGATAATTGTTTTGTAAGTTAAAGTAGTGATTTATTTTATTATTTTTAGCTTTTACGTTGGTATGGTTGCAAAGTTTTTTTAAGTTTTTAATATGTTTCCTGTGTTTTGTTAACTTGCCATATTGTCCTTGCCTTATCCCTATCTTGCATTATTTCTTTGGTTGTGCAGGTAGGCAGAAGGTGTTTTTTTTACCATCTTTCTACATATGGATACCATCTTCTTTAGAACACTGAGAGAAGTAATATTAAATTATGTGGATTACTTCATCTAGTATAATGATTTTGAGAATATTCCAGTTTATATAGGCAAGAATGGTGGAAGGAAGTTTCTTTATTAAAGTATGTTAGATTGTGTACTTCTTCAAAATTGTATTTCTTGGGTTGAGGACTTATGTGTCAAAAGCAAAAACTGGTAGGTGGTCACTAAATGGATCTGGTAAGGTACACAATAATGCAATTTTATCAGGTTTGTTTGCAAGAAACCAATCTCAAATTGATTTTTTTCCCTATTTGAAATGGTGTGTCTGATTGAGGTGTGAATGAGTTTTGGGTAAGCATTTAAGTTTAGTGTCAGTGAGGGAGATCCAGAGGTGAGGGAGAGCCAGCGTATGTTTAAATCACCCTGGATTATTGTTTCATGGTTAGTATCTGATGTAGTTAAAGAGAGGACATTTTCTAAAGTGTTATCACCAATTGAGCTGTATAAAGCTATGATACAGAAGCTTTTCCTGTCATTTGTCCTGATGTGGGAGATGAGCATCTTGGCATTATTGAAGGTGGGGCAAGTATTTTGCATAGAGAGAAGGAAAAAGAGATCCAGGGTGTTATATTACATTATATCTGTGCCACTGTCTTCTTTTCCTTTATTTTGAATCTATATGTGTTGCAACCTGTTGAGGCCATTTCTTCATCTTTGATGCTTGGCTTTAGCCTAGTTTTAGAGATCGCTAGGATATCATGAGAATTGGTATGTAACCATGCATGAAGGTCAGCTGTTTTGATTCTGATGCTTCTAGTGTTGAGATAATGGGATTTTAGTGTAGCCTGAGCTGGGGGCTGACTATATAGGTGAGAAGGTGGAGAACAACTAGGCATATTTATACTAGGCCTAGGGTTAGGGTGAATATCACCACAGATTTCTGTTTTTTTAGATGAGAGGGCATAAGGAAATAGTGGTTTATGTGCTATTCTGGTTCAGGGTGAGGTGTGGCATGGATGGCGAGACTGCAAGAACTGAACTTTGAAATAAGTCTATATAGGGGCTATTATATAGGTTTGACTATATATACAGAGAATGTTGGCAATAATATTGTTGGGGGTTATTAGAAAATTTGTGAAGAGAAGATAGAGCTTGTATGAGGAGGAGATTGAGGGTATGACGAGCATTAAAGCAAGTATTAAATTTATGAGTAGGTAACATATTTTATGTTATATGGGTAGGTAAAATGTTTTATGTTGTTTGTGTAGCCCACATGTTTATGTTGTATGGGGTTGTAACATCTTTTATGCTGTATGGGTAGGTCACATATTTTATGCTGTGTGGGTAGGTCACATGTTTTATGTTGCATGGGGAGGTAACATTTTATGTTTTATGGGTACATCACATGTTTTATGTTGCATGGCTATATCATATATTTTATGTTGTATGGGGAGCTAACGTGTTTTATGCTGTATGGGTAGGTCACATGTTTTATGCTCTGTGGGTAGGTCACATGTTTTATGTTGCATGGGGAGGTAACATTTGGGTACATCACATGTTTTATGTTGCATGGCTATATCATATATTTTATGTTGTATGGGGAGCTAACGTGTTTTATGCTGTATGGGTAGGTCACATGTTTTATGCTCTGTGGGTAGGTCACATGTTTTATGTTGCATGGGGAGGTAACGTTTTATGTTTTATGGGTAAATCACATGTTTTATGTTGCATGGCTATATCATATGTTTTATGTTGTATGGGGAGCTAACATGTTTCATGCTGTATGGGTAGGTCACATGTTTACGCTGTATGAGGAGGTCACATGTTTTATGTTATATGGGGAAGTAACAAATGTTAGGGAGGATTGTTGATGGGATGAATAAGGACAGGGAGACGGACTGTAATTGATGGAAATGTTACATGGAAATGGAACTGGGATAATGTTAGAGATTAGATCTGCTGGAGGGAGCAAGGTATAGTATTGCATGATTTTGTATAGAGGCAGATCAGTGTGAGTGGCACTAAAACACTGGTGTAAGGAAGAATATATGAGGGGTATGATTTGATAGTTGAATGGTGAGGATGAATTAAGTTTTGATTAGTGGGGAGCATGGGTTCAGTTATTAAATATACGTTGCTTAATTGCAGACTGTTGGTTTAGGAGATGTGTGTATTATTGTGACTGAGATATGTCTTAAATGTGTCTATGTCTACATTTATGTGTGTGCCTTAAAAGGTGTGGGAAGTAGGTGGAGTTCTGGGTGGAGAACAAATCCAATAAATGTAATGGCATAGGGATGGCTAATGAACTGGGAATGGAAAAAGAACAAAGAAGACAACAGCTTCCATACCAGCAGGAGGTAATCATTGTGACCATCTCACTGTGAGGAGGAAGACAAAAAATATTAAAGAGTTACCACACAGGTATCTGCTATATAGATTTCTTCTACCTTTAATATGTTTTTAAAATAAAGACATTGCTTTACAAAAATACTTCTTAGAACTGTGTTAGATTTGTACATCTGCAGCCCGAGGAAGGCTGCTGCTCAGTGTTGTAATTTATATTTGTGTAGTATTATTATCTCAGTTTACTGGGGGAGGGGTAATGATACTCATAGAGGACGTGGAATGAATTTAAAAGATAAAAATTCTGGAAGTACTGAAGCTAAGTATCAAAGATGAGGAAATCACCCCACCAGATTACAACGGTTCTATATTATATTCTCGATAGCTGACAATGTCGAATCTGACATTGTCGGCACGAGAATATCGAATGCTCAGAATCTCAATTGTGTAAATGGAAATCTCCGTAAGGGAAGATTTCCGTTTACTGCAATGTAGTGCAGTCTCAGAGTTGGTATATTTAAGTAGCGGGGGGGCTTGCCCCCTTGCTTAAACCCATTAGGGTACTTCTTTCTTTTTTTATTTTGTCTTTTTATAAGGTTGACGTTTGAAGACATCGACCATATGGTGTTGACCAAATGTTGTTCGATGTTTTCAACCATCGATCTTATAATATAGACCCATTACAACATTCATTGATTTAACAAAAAGGCAAAAAGCAGGTGGTGGTGTTGATATAATGGGGATGACTTATGCAGAGATTCTGAATGATTAGCACTAGAGAGCAATCATTTAAACTTAATTTGTTGAACTTGTTTGCGATAGTGAAGAAGTTTTCCCACAAAAATACATCTTCTCGCATATGATATTAACATGTACTGCCACTGCTGAAGTACCTGGTCAACTAGGATATGGCAGATGTGTAGAGTTAAATTATTCCATCTTCTATTCAGCTGTGCATGACAGGTCTCGTATAGCAGGAAGACAGCTAGTGTGAGAAAGCCAATAACAATGATCCATAGATGTGCAATGGTCAACTAGGATATAGGAGATGTGTAGAGATAATTATTTCACCTTCCTTTCAGTAGGAAGAGACCTACCATTGGCAAGCCAATAACAATGAATCACAACTGTGCACTAGTCAGCCAGGAGGGTCTATATCATGTAGTCGAAATTCTGTAAGTACGAGCACCATATATTTGAACCTATATGTTCGAACTTACAGAATTTCAAACACGTAAAAAAATAATAATACAACATAAAAGAAAATAAAGGGTTGTAAGCAGGGGAGCAAGCCCCCCTGCACCCCCCACACCCGCCGGTATTTAAATATACCAACTCCGAGACCGCACTACAATGCGGTAAAGGGAATTTTCCCTTTATTGCACTGTTGTGCAGTCCTGGAGTTGGTATATTTAAAGAGAGGGGGTATGGGGGTGCATGGGGGCTTATCCCCCTGCTTACAACTGTCAGGAAGTTGTTACTGTGTTTTATTTTATTTATTTTTTTTAATTCAAAGTATGACAACTTCGAACATATGGTCTCGACCATATAACGTTCAAAATTGTCATACTTCGACTATGTAATATAGACCCAGCCAGGATATATAGATACACTGATAGAGAGACAGTAAAGAGTTTAATTGCAAAAAGTTCCATGATCTCAGCAAGAAAAAAATAACTCTTCTTATGTCACTTCTAGACTTAAAATAGACTTTGTTAGTTATTACAATAACTGCAGGGAACACAGTATTCCAGTGCTATTAATAATGAAGAATACTGATCAAATCAAATGTTGTCAGCTAGAATATTAACATTATAATTTCAATCATGTTTAAAAAGCAAGACCTTTTCTATTTCTTGGAAAGGAGGGATAATTATTCCCATAAATAAAATAATTGTGTTGATGATCCCAGTATGAATCAACATTTGATGCTTATTGATGACTCCTATATACTGTCCCCTTATTAATTTTAGAACATAAAGATTAAATGGAGTTATATCCATTGCATATTGCTGACTTTATCAGTCAAATAAAATGTAGAAAGGAGCATGTTTCTCTGCAACATATAGAGGAAAATATGAGGTGACTAGACCTCAAGTGCTTTAGATCAAATGTAGATCTGAACTCAATATTTGATAATGTAAACAGAGGTAAATAATGGATACAGATGCAAACAGAAGATTCTCAAGATCACTAACTGGTATTTTAGCAACTATACACAGTACAACTTGGGTCAAAATCAAGATATCTGGCAATTGAGATGAAGACAAACGTGGGGAGGAGGGGTAAGCTAGTGGTTCAGAAGGCCCCTTTTTTGATCTATATAAATATTTTTCAAAACTTGGAGAAGTAATAAAGGATGCATATAATGTGGGAGGAGTCCTGTATCTTGTCCTAGACTTCACAGATGATTTTATCTTATCAGGCTGTCTCACAAGATACCCTGAGAAACCAAATTACATGCTTGCAGTATGTTTATGCTGACAAATGATATATCGATAAATACTTTAAAATTTCGCTGACAATTTAGAATATGAAATAGAATTACAACATACTTACTGAGTTGGTAGGATAAATGTTAGAAGAAGTAAAAGTCATACATAGTTGGAGTTGATATTTTCTAACGATTGAAGAAGGAAGAAGCTCATTCATTTTTTAAAGACAAAAGCAAAACAAATACCCAATGCAATACATTATATGGGGTACATAAGAGCTTAGAAATTATGATTAGAAAACCATTGATTGAATCCATCTGTGTGAATATAACCTGTATTCAATATTTACATATGTTGCAGGTATATTGGGAAGAAAGTGTATAAGGCCTGGACTGGTGCAAAATCTTAAGGAAAGCTATATAGTAACTTATGGATTTTCTTGAAATATATTGAAAAAAATGAATTGAACATATTTATTTATTCATTTATTTTGTTTTGCATTTGTTTACCAGGATAGTCCGATTGGATACATATCCATTTTCAGCAGAGGCCCGGGGAGAAAAGCTCCAAAAAGATATTCAACAAACTGTTACATTTTTACAGTTTAAAACACAAAATAAAACACAATAAAATGATTTTTACACAAATGTAAACAAACACAAAAACAGATACACAAACAAATTATTAAATTTTTACTCAGATGGAAAATTCTAGACAATGTTTTTTAGAATGATATTGAATGCCTAGTAGGCTAACCTGGTAGTAGATCCAAGGAGATCATAGGATTTATAAGCTGAGAAACAATAAAGTGTAGGCAGAAGTCCTCCATGTGCACACGAGTGATGGTTAGAGTTAGTCTGGATTAGGACAAGGACATAGCCATCTTTTTTTAAAGTACTGAATCAGACTTTCTTGAATTGAGGTAGAGAGAGTTCAGATGTAAGATTAGCAGGAAGAGAATTCCAAGTTTTGCCAACAGAGTTAGCAAATAGAGAGTTAATGGCTGTGTTGTTGGATTTGAGAGTTTGAACTAGTAGTCTTTCAGATGATCGAAGTGAGCTAAGGTTACTGTAGGGGGTGATGGGGTTTTTAAGTACGGGTGTATTATCTGGTTGGTACAGGATCTTGTGTGCAACTATTAGTTGGTTAACTTGAAATAGGTTAGGCAGTTCAAGCCATTCTAGTAGATTTAGGTTATGACAGTGATGAGTTCTGTAGGCTGCATCGGTAGCAAATCTAGCAATGTGATTGTAGCTGCTAGAAAGTTTATTAAGGTCAGTTTTGCTGAGGTTTGTAAATAGAGGGGAAGCATAGAGGAGGGTGGAGACTAGATGTGTACAAGCAATTACAGTTCTGGCTAATGGCGTTAGGAAGGGCTTGATCGTATATAGTGAGCCAAGTTTTTTATTAACTGTTTTAATAGTTTTATTGCTATGTAGATCAAACTTAAGGTTATTATCTATTATAACTCCTAACAGTTTGGTTGAGGAATCTGGGGAAATAATGGTGCCATTGTTGGATTTTAATGTAAAGGTTATAGGGGTAGACCTGTGAGTGGGGGAGAAAAGCAGCAGTTTGGTTTTATTAGGTTTAACATGAGACGATGGTTAACGAGCCAATTTTCAACTGTGTTAAAAGTATTTTGGGATAGAATCTGCAACTCTGTAGGTGAAGTGTCGGAGCATACTAAAGTGGAGTCTTCTGCATATTGAATGCATGTTGCATTTGGGATTACCTTATACAAATCATTGATGAAAATGGAAAATAATAGTGGACCTAGTATGGAGCCTTGGGATACTCTGAAGGTGATGGGTAAAAGGGTGGAAAGTTTGCTGTGCCATAGGATAGCCTGTTGTCTACAACTGAGATATGATTGAAACCATTGGATGGCCTGGTCCTCTAGAGAGATGGATTTCAAAGTGTTTGTGATTATTTGGTGGTTTACCATATCAAAGGCTTTTGAAAGATTGAGAAAGATAGCAAAGGAAAGTTTATTATTGTTTCGGTGTTGGTTAATGATGTTAGAAAAGGAGAGGAGGGCTGAGGTTGTACTATGGAATGGTCTAAAGCCATGTTGGGTGTTGGCTAGAAGATTATTATGGATAAGATAGTTCAGGAGTTGATTGTAGATGCATTTTGCCATAAGTTTAGCCAAGAGTGACAGAATAGCTATGGGTCTATAGTTTGAAAGTTCAGCAGAGCTGCCCCCTTTATGGAGTGGGATGACATGGGATATCTTCCAGACAGAGGGAATGGATGCTTCAGTTATAGTTTATGAGTAAGTTGTTATCGATAGTTAGATTCTAACATGATGGATTAAGTTACCATATCTCACTCTTTAGAGAAAGAGAAACATCAATGGAGAGGTGAGGATGTATCAATTACTAACTTATATTGATTATGAGTCACAATAATACAGTTTAGAAATCTTAGCTATATACCTTAAGAGATATATAGGTTAAAGTATCTCATTTGAGGACCATTAGAACAAAGACACCCTAGGATAATGACATGCAGACAATATCAGAAATAGGTTCTCTAAGTTGCTATGAAATATCTGAGTCACATCACATCAACAATACTGACTAGTTATATATTTTAAAACAGTAACATTTGGTCATCACATTTCATTTATGAAAGCAAATATGAAATTCAAGTTTTTAATCTCTAGGGAAATTTAATATGAAAGGAGATATTTTGAAAATAAATTTTGGGTTGTATGAATTAGGAAGCAAACATTTACCATGTAATAACTAGATGCCCTCTTTATACACAATTGATAATGCATTTAATATTAAAAGTATTTGGACATAAGAATGTAAGAGACTGTTTCCATGAAATGCTAGAATGCTCCTTAACTACATTATTTTCAATAAGGGAAACATTTACAACTAAAATATTCACTTATACTTTGCACAAAATGCAACATACCAGAAGGGCACATACACAATCAACACAGAGTACTTCTTCTTTTGGCTTTTCCCAGTTAGGGGTTGCTACAGCAGATCACCTCTCTGCTAATGATTGGCAGTGGAGTTTTACAGTGTTAAGTTGCCAGCACAACACCCAACCTTCCACAGACAGTGCACACATGCATGTCGAGGGCCAATTTAGAGTGTACAATCCACCTAAAGCATGTCTTTGGCAGCGAACCGGAGCAACCGCTGAAAACCCATGCGACCACAAGGAGGATATGCAGACTCTGCACAGAAGGCACCTCAGCCAAGGATCAAACCAGAGAATCTCTTAATGTGAGGTGGGAAGGCTAACCGCTGCACCATCATGGCCGCCCACAATCAGCACTGAGTACATAAGAGTTAAAATGTTATTATTATTCTCAAATATTCCAAATTCTGCTAATATTTAATTATTCATAACAAATCTTGTATCATTTATGAAGGTTTAAATGATATCAAGGATTTACATGGACAAAATAACTGTTTAGTTGTACTTACATAAAAACTGAAATTGCTATATTCATTGCATCTTCTTCTGCTCGAATCATAAATAAAACAGTTGCAGAACTGCTGCTATCTTTATGTTAGGAGGAGGAAAAAGATAGTGGGCCTGATGCACATATTACAGGTTCATAGGTCATTATTAGGTTAACAACTTTCATGGGCCATTTTTAAGGGTAATAACCAAAACATGAACAGTAGATATGTTCACAGTTTTAATAAAATGAGAAAAGCTTTCGGGTTTCCCCATCTGGAAGAGGAAACCCGAAAGCTTTGCTCATTAAAACTGTGAACAGTAGAAACATTCACAGTTTTAATAAAATGAGCAAAGCTTTCAGGTTTCCCCTTTCAGAAGGGGAAACCCAAAAGCTTTGCTCATTTTATTAAAAATGTGAACTTTCTACTGTTCATGTTTTGGTTATTGTTTTTATTTTTGTATTTGGACGTGGTTTATTGCAGTATCTTTCCTTTTAATCCCCATTTCTAAGGCTAGCCTTGCTTTCCAAATGTATCTGACAAGTTTTGATACCCTGATGTTATTTTAAGGGTGTATATGTAGGCTTGGGCATGGGTGGTCAAGCATTTACAGGCTACCTCTGTCTACTAGAGGTATAGGTGCCAGGCCAGGGGAAAATTTCTTATTCCCCATCCAGTGGTCCAAGTTGCACTTGAATTGGGTTAGGGAAGAACTCTAATTCACATGGATGGGAAGTTTATTCCAGAGACACATATCTGTCCCTCCAACATATCCTATTTATGTTGCAGAATAGGTTTATGCCCCTAGATTGGGTAATTCTGATGCTCTTTGTTTTGTGGATATGCAACAGGTTCATTATAGTGAAATCAGAGGATATTTTGTAGGACAGGCATGAACTGCTTTTCATCATTCTATAGTAGACTGAGTACTGGGAAAGGCTTTGAAGTGGTCTACGCAGAACATGTTGTTCATACCCTTTATTCTTTTTTGTGAGAAACCTCTGTGGATGCTCCAGTTATTGCACATGCATGGTCAGGTGTATACTGAAAGGGGCAATGTACTCAATGACTGGTCTGATGAGGCCTAGTACAGCAGAATAATGTTATCCTTCGACCTAGATGTCATACCGTTCTTTATAAATTTCTCAACATCAAATGATTTCCTTACTAATGTAGACATGTGATGACCAGAAGCCAGATTGCTGTCTGTATGCATTCTAAAATATTTGACCACTGGGTCTACTCTTAGGTGTGTATTATCAATGTGGTAGCTTCTAGGGCTAACCATCTTCACAAAGGATGCTATTATGCATTTCTTGACATTCAGTTTTAGATCGTGGCTATTTCACAAGTTATTACTCTATGACAGGCCTTCTTGGAGGGTATTTATTCCTTCAGAGATTCTATGACTGTGCCGAGTTTGCAATCATCTGCAAACTTTGCCAGCCAGAGGTCTTTGATGTTGGCCTTGATCTCAGAGAAGTGGATGCCAAAATAGAGTGGTCCAAGACCAGGCCTTGAGGGATTCCACTAGTAACTGACCTCTTTATTGGAAGTATTCTTCACCTATCCTAATGTCTTGTGTCCTAACTTTGAGCCAGCTGGCAATACAGTGGGTGGCACAGGGGGTTTTACCTAATTTCATGAGTTTAACTACAATGCCCAAATAAAGCATTGTGTTGATAGATTGTATGCACCATTTTGCCTTTGTCAATTGTTTTGTTGACTTTTTCAAAGAAGTCGGCAAGACTGAGTGGGCATGACTTGCCCTTAATGAAACCATACTGGGTAGAAAACTGTGTTTCCTATGTCTTTGTTTATTGTCTCCATGATAATATTTTCCTTAGCTTTGCATATGAGACTAATCAGAGCTATGGACCTGTAGTTACCTATGTCTATACTTGGCCTGCCCTTGTGCAGAACGATGATAGTTGCAGTCTCACATTTGCTTTGACCAAAGCCTGTCTGGAGGCCACAGTTAAATAGTAATTTTAGTGATCCTCATAAGTTGTTCTTCGTGTTATTAAGGAGGAATTCGAGGACATTACTGGGGCCAATGATGCAGTGTTCTTGGACTTATAGAGTGCATTGAAGATTTGTTCCCTAGTGATATTTGGGGAAGTTATGGTTCAGGATATTTCCTGCATGGTATCAGGGGTGGTGGGACAGGATTGTAAAACTGGAGCTAAATTTGTCAGCCGGTAGACTATATCATCTGGACCAGTATAAATGGCTCCATTTACTATTAGTTTGGCACATCATTGTGTATTGCCTTTGAGGATGTGGACATAGCTAATTAAAAATTAGAGCCTAAACCTTATTGTATTTTTACTAACCAGCGTTATGGAAAATGTGATTCTCTCTTTCTTTCTCTCTCTTTTTCTGTCACTTTGTAGACTCTGTAAGGCATTTGACATATTCAACCTTAAGCCCCCCTTCCACCAAGTAAAACCATAAATTTATCTCCTACCATACTTCATGTTTCTGGAGCTATTCTATTCAAATAACTCAGTAGCTTGAAGTTTACAATGTCTTTTTTGTTCCTGTTACTGTGGAATATCATTCAAGAATCAGTTCTCGGTCACATATTGCTGTCAATTTATGTCACCTCAATGTAAATAAGTTGTGGTGATACCCAAGTCATCTAATAAATAGACAAGACCATCTTCTACTCTACATTTGCTGACATATGTGACATTTAGAATAAGCTGCAAACTGTTCTTTTTAACCATTGAAAAACATATTTAAAGCAGAAATTGAATTGCACACCCCATGGTCAGAGGGATGAAGCCCCATGCATGACCTAGGCATCCTCTGTTTGATTAGTGGCATGGCAGTATAAGGTCTGTGTAACTGAGCATGACAGTGATTGTCTACCCATCCTGTGGGAGGTAAAAATGGCATTGACCCATGTTTGAGTGACACATAGAGGTAGAACTATGTGTCACACTCACAGACTGCAAGCCTATTGAGCATGTATTGTCAAGTGGTGCTACTGCACATGAAGCCAGGGCAGATAGTTGTGTGAATCATGCATGCATGCACCCCACAGTAGTAGCTATGGTAAAGCTTGAGAAAGCTGCATTTGAGAGATTAAAAGTCCCAGGCTGGACAGCCACCTGACCTGCTGAATGACTCATCACTCTTGCCTCAAACGAGGGACAGGGATAGTGAACTTTGGTCTGGAGGACAAATGACATATTGGTCTCTCATTCTGCAGAGGGATAGGCTCAGCCTTCTTTAACAATGGCATTAGTAAGTTCAAGCATTGAGGATGAATGGTAACAGGAGTCTCACACTGCTGAGGTCATGGTGTGTCTTTGAATGGTGGGATTGAGGATTTTGACTGGTGGCCCCGTACCAGTCTCTTGAGGAATAAATGGGCCAATTGAATGAAAGCAGAAGTAACATTTGATCTGACAAGTAGATTTCAGAAATTTGGTTGTTAATGCTGAACCAGTACCTCTCTCACATAGGTCACAAAAGCTATATGTGGCAGTAAAGACACACAAACAAGAAAACAAACAATGAAAAAAACAAACAAAGGAACAAACTGGAATCTAAGTACTTGTTACAATGTAAAATGCTAGCAGATCTACTTTCACAAAGCATTTACTCAAGAATATTGTATTGTCTCCATTCTTTTAGTAGGTGGAGTAATCCTAATATAGAAGATCTAGCAGGACTTAGAAAAATACACTCTGAAGACCATTCAAAGCACTGGAAGCTCTGTAACTAGGAATGTTAGTTGACATCAACTACACACACACACACACACACACACACACACACACACACACACACACACACACACACACACACACACACACACACACAGAAACATACACATACAGAAATCACTAGTTCAATTTTTTTAAATGTTGCACTCAGATTAAATTAATGAAAAAAAATCATACAGTGCAAGCCATTGGAATCTCCCTCTCGGCTGTTACTATTTTGCTTTGTCAGTTGAAAATGTTTGATTTTCTTGTAAAGATGGTTGAGATTACAGTCTATCAATGAAGCTAGACATTATAGTTCCATGCTTTTTTTTTGTTGAAAATGCAAACTGATATAAAATTAAAGTTATTTTTAAAATGCGTCCCTCAGTTTACATATTTTTCCTCATGTGATTTGCCTTATTCAGAGTTATTGATCAAAGAAGTTGGAAGTATGCTCTTAATCACTCTGCTTCTCTTTTTTTGCTAACCCTCTTACTGAATTACTCATATATGTATATATATATATATATATATATATATATATATATATATATATATACACACACACACACACACACACGCACACACACACACACACACACACACACACACACACACGCACACACACACACACATATAAACATATATACACACACACACACACACACACACACACACACACACACACACACACACACACACACACACACACACACACATATCCCCACACAGACACACACAAACCTACATCCTATGTTTTTTTTTAACTTCATTTTTATTTTATTTTATTTTATGCTTGCTATACAACAAAACCAAATTTAATGGGCGTAAAAAATGGTGGCTATTTTGTATTTCACTTGGTTCCACATGGCAGCTTAATGTGCTGTTGTCAAGTGTCTGACTTGTTTTTTACAGTGCACGATCTGTACATTAATACCCTCTTAGAGAACATTCATTCTGCAATAGAGTATGATTTGCCCATTATCTAACAGACATTAACTGATTGAGAGCCTTCTTTTGCTGCAACTTGCTATATTTATGGTATTTCAGTGAAGCCGTTAATATGGGGAAAAGTTTTCCTAAAAGGGGGCACCCTCCACTATTCCTTATACTGTTTTATAAACAGTGAAATTATCACATACTAGGGAAATGGGAAATGTCTTGGATGTGACCAGTTGATTAACCATGTATATTCTGATTTATGGTACAGCTATGATACCAATTCAATGAAACAAGTTTAACTGAAGTAAACCTGCCTCCAGCCACATAGTGACACTGAGCTTGGAATAGCTTTAAATATTGTATTTTCTCTGATGCAAAAAAGGACTCTGATAAAGGCTATAACCATAGTTACAAAGTATTAAAATCCTTTCAAGAATTAAAACACTTAGTAGCTCTACTGGACCAGCTGTGTGCCTAGTATTTACAGTTGCTGTGCTTTGTCCTCTGTATAGACATGGTTACCCCCCCCCCTTGCCTGAAAACAATCTGATGTTCGCTATTTATTATTTCAGGAACAACACACATTAACGAGAATGTGACCAGAAAATGGCAGAAATGTGTGAACATCTAATGATCTGCATTCTTCCCTGGAATGAAACTGAGGAATAAGTTAGCAATTGCCTGTCATATAGAGGACCCACGTGCATCTGATGCTGCATTGCTAAGGGCGTGGCTTTCTTAAAGTACTGAGGATGTGGACAGCAGCATATCTGAACCTGATGCAGTGACATAAGAAGGAGAAAAGTTCCTTGGATTATAATGATGACTTTCCACCTAACATCAGCATCTGTGTATTAGATAGCTGAAAAGGAATGAATGTCTTCTTCATGTGAATCTTTAAGCTCCATACAGCTATTCTTATCAGAAAAGGGCAAGTCCTGCCTAAGATACACTGTAGTTTTGTGTGCAGCAACTTAAATTCAGAGGTGTTAGGGAAAAAATCTTGGGAATTCACTGAGCAGATCTGAAGATAAACAAGTTAACTGGCAGAGAAGAGAGACATTAATTAAACAAACCAATTAAATAGTACTTTTGCTGTCTAAGATATCTCCCGTTTTTGATTGTTTAACTAGAAAAGAAATGCTTATAAACTTCTTCCTGTTCCAGATCACTGGTCCTATATTCATTGTCTGCTAACATTATCTATGTGCCTCTATTATTTTTTTTTAACAAATGTGCAAACTGCATAATCAATTATCATATGTATTGTAAGCTTTTTTGCTGTTTCATATAACATTCTTCACTTTGTTCTGTGATGTAATCTAGGATGCATAACTAGCAACCCAGCATATATCTCACAGTAATCCTATAAACTAAACACTTTTAGTAAAGGCAGAAATGCTGTTTATTATGTATTCACATACCCTGAAGCACATTTTAGTCCTGTTCTATTTTTGTACAGGATCGGACTGCATTTCTGATCCTGAGCTACTGCCCCTAACATTTTTTTCTTAATGATATAAAAGTCAGGAACTGCTTTATGCAACCAATTAAAAGGCATTATTATCAACAGCAGAGAAGAAACTTTCAGCCTTTTATTAAAGAAATGTCCCTGTAAAAAAATTTCTTTTTTTTTCCCACTTGAAAAAGTTTCACAGTTACAGGCTTGCTGTTCCTGAACTGTTTTTGAGTTTCTGTGTGAGCCATTTTTTTTGCTGGGAAGAGAGGGGTCTCTGTGTTTATCAGTGGCAGTCATTTCCTGCTTGTGTCTTCATTGGTTTGGACTTGGAGTTTGTGTTTTTTGTTTGGTGGTTTGTTGGCCAATTTGGGTCATTTCCAGCTCTTCTGCCCCTCGCGCTTTAGTCTTTTTTTAGCCGATGATTGTGCTTACTAGGGCAGCACTAGGGCAGCGCGGTTTAAAAAGGTTAAAACTATTGAAGCTACCTAAAATTTTTCTTTTAAAACTACCTTACCTTCCTCGAACTATACTACTGATCTAATCAGTATCCTATAATTAAAAAAGATCATCTCTACTTGACCAAAGTAGACTATTCTCTATCTGTTATCTTTTAAAGTTTTTTTGTCTATTCTTCTAGCATGTCGGGGGATCAGTTGCTAGTGTCCTCTCCTGCTCAGCTGGTGAACCTACCACACTATAGACCTCAGTCACATATTACCATTACAACCTCAAATCAGAAAAGCAGAGGCCACCAAGCACAGAACACAAACAACCACCACACCTCCAGAACACAACACCTGCAACACATGACCTCTACAGTCAGAGTGTCAACACCAGACTGAGGAGGTGAAGCTAGAATCCGCCAGACTTGCTAGAATCCGCCACATAACAAGCACTCACTCCAGGTAACACTCAGTAAAAATATGATTCAGTCATTGTCATTGTCACGCTGGTGTAAGCGACCGACCGCGTCCCTATATCAACGGACTACATGAAGAGAGACTGATCTTGATTGTAGTAGGCCAGACAGGTATGACCCTGACCTTGAGCAGTATCCTACCCCTTCACCAAGAATGATGATACAACAGAGATAAAGATGATCACTCTTTAACAATGGCTTAAACACTGGTGTCATTCAAAGGGGATCCAGTGTCTGTCTGCCTGGGATGACATGCTGGACAAGCCGCGCTTCGCAAGGGAGGGGCTTTTGCACTGTCACCCCTGATTCGGATATTGGCAAGGCTCTCTGCCACCCCCATAGTGCCTTTTTTAGGCAGGCTCAGAATAAACCTACCACCACTAGAACACAAAAAGGAAAAAAACTAAGGGTAATGCTGGTATGGAGAACATCGTCTGTGCTGCTGTGACAGAAACAACCTTCAAGGCCTGAGAGACCTCCCCCGCGCCGGTTTTTTTTTTCATATCTCATATCCCAAAAATCTGGACAAAATCCAAGAAAGGAGGGGAAATCCATATTCATCAAGGGACACCCACACCTCAAGACTGTGGCAACGCCGCGATGCATCGGGAGACCATCCAGGTGCAATTAACCATAGGCAAGACTGCTCTGCAAATTGTAGCATGTTATTTCAATTACTAATATAGACTGGGAACACTACTCACTCCCAAAACACCCTAGCCCAAAAGTTCCTGGAATTCATAAACTCAAATCATCGAAAACATGGGACACAATGTTCAACACACAGTGTACCCCTCACTGGTGAGATCAGACCACAAACTAATCTCGGCTGGAGGTCCTCATCTCTCACTCTCAGCAAGACAAGTCTAAGTGTGGCAGTGGTCTAGGGCTGCCGGGGCCCAAAGGATCACAGACAGCCTACTGAGCCAATGAATCACTTACAAATGCCTTCCTGCAGGACTGCATGGATAAGGCAATCCCACAATCCCCAAAAAAGCCCAAAGCAAAGGTTGTCCAAAGGCAAGCACAGCCCTGGTTGCCACAAACACAAACAAACAACAAAAAACTACAAGAGCTACAAGAAAAGAGCAAAAAAGTAAGTAAAACCTTGATCACTATCACTATAAGTAAAAGCTCAAGCTCTCATAATCATCCAAAAAAAGCAGAGAAAGAAAAAAAAAGAAAAAAGAAGAAACAATCATAAGGCCTTCCTTTAGCTATATTAGAAACCTGGGAGGAAAACCCCAGATATGTCTCAAACTAGTTCAAAAACATACTGGCTGGTTCAGTAGCAAAAACTCCCCCCCCCCAAAAAGGAGAGATATATATACCAAAAACGATTGCAGCCCCCAAACATCTCCAGCCAAGTGAGAACTCTCTCTCCAAAGCAAAAACACAGCAGTCTTACTCTGGATACTGGTACCCAGGAGGGGGCACTGCAACTGTGGTTTCACACTTCACAAAGGCGGTGCCTCCACACCCTGACAAATTACGGCCCATTAGCTTGACAAGCCTTATCTGCTGCAAATGGATGGAGGATCATAATGGACCTCATAATAAAAGACATAGGAATTAAGATGGGTGCAAACTGGCTGAGTGACAGAACCACAGGGTCCAGAGCTGCTGGCGCCATGCCCACAGGGTCTCCAGTCTGGGCCCGCTTGTGTTTGGCATCTACTTTCAGAGAACAAGCAAACACAGGAGGGTTATGGCTGACAAAGTTGAAGGGAACAGAAGCGGATAACTGTGCCAGAGCCACGCCCTAAAGTTAAATGCCAAAAATGCATAGTCATACCATAGTAGTCTCATCATCGACACCTCCAGAAGCAAAGTAGTAGGAAGACCTTCTACATTTTGCCCACTTATCATGAAGGATTCTCATCTAGATCAAGGAGGTCATAGTCTCCCTTACTCATCACTCATCAGACTGCCATTATGTGTATCATCTGACCAGGTAGCAGGAGGCTGGAGAAAAGTTCCTCACCAAAAGGAAACAATAAAGGGAAAAAATGTGTCCCTATGCCCCCGACTGAAGAACTCCAGCTCTATTCAGTCCAGAACCTATGAACCTATGAACCTATGAACAAAAGAAAGAAAAACTATAGGTATTCAGATAAGCTAGACATTCAAGTAATGTTGCAAACACATGATTACAACAAATGGATAGAAGTTTTAAAGTGTTGTACATATTTTTTATGTTATGAGCATGTAGCAACATTTTTTCTGGCTAGCATCATTTCATGGAGGTATAACTAAGAGACAGGAAGAATCTGTGCTGTAAAAAGAAAGATATCACAGATAGAAAGAAATTTTGGAGAGGTACAAACAGAAATAATAAACCCGAGTAAAAGGGTTAGGTACAAACAGAAATAATAAATCTGAGTAAAAGGGTTATAATTCTTTTCAAGTCTATTACACATTCATCTGTTTCTGTGGATCAAGATGCAGGTTTACAAGCACTGACATTACTCATTCCACATGATAGCAGAGTATCAGCCTATATAAACTTCACAGAGTTGAAAGAGTAATGTTGTGGTGCAGGTAGGCATCTGAATAGTTCAAACATTACAAATTAAAGGGAGAAATCTGAATCAATGGGATACTCAATACTTTAGTAAAGTACATTTGCAAATAATGACATTCTAATTTTAACTAATGCCAAACAAATGCACATAATTTGCCTGAGTGGTCTGATTTTCCTTTAACAAGAGTTATAATGACATTTATATTATTACAACAGAAATTGCCAAAAACATCTATCAACGATAATATTTAAGTAACAGAGCATGCATCCCTAAATGTTAGCTATATAAACCTGGAAGTACTTAGTCCAGATCTGGCCTGCTTTTTCAATGAACTTGGCCATATTAGAAGATTAAGAAACACTCAACATCTGCTAGTGACTGCCGATTTAGCTTGTTAATCTTTTTCATTTCAACCATCTAGACAATGATTTTAAACTTGACTTCAAAGTTCAGTCTAATACTGCAAACAAGCTAAATTCAGAGTGGCATTACCTTTAAATATGTTAAATTAGTACTGTGATACATTTTGTGAAACACCATAATTTGTTACTTATTGATTTAATGTGCATGCTTTTGAACTGTGCTACAGCTTACATTACTGTCAATTTGATTTATGAAGGTTCTGCTGACTGCAGACATATTTATACACACACTCATACTATTTTTCTGATTTTTTTTCCAAGTATCAGCTTTTGAGAACATAATCAATACAATAGTGTAACCAGTTGTTGTGGATATTAATAGCTTTGTAGTGATGACATAAACTTCAAGAATCAGATGTTTATTTTGTAAGTATCAATATATTACAATACATTATGTAGGGGTAAGGTTCATAAAGCTTCTGTGAAGTGCAGGTGGTTGGTGAAAGATGCATTGCTAAAGCCAACAAATAAAACAATGTGTATGGCACCAACACAGATTTTATGAAATCATGCAGCAGTGTTGATTCAGTATGTGCTAATGAAATGTATGCTCCACATATGCATGCATAAAACCAGAAATTAAATTACAGCTAGATTTTTGGTCTGTTCCTCATAAAATATGTAGTTTTCTGGAGAATTACATTGACACCTCTCAACTGTCCAGATTTTTGCAGAATGTCCAGATTTCTGCCTCATATTTTCCATCTATTCCTCATAGAGTTTGTAATTTTCTAGCAAATCACTAAGAATGTAGTTCATTAAACACAGATCTTACCCTGCTAATAGGCCAATGTGGAACACAGATCATACATCAGTCACTTGCACTGGCGTGGGTTACTGTACTCCATTTATATTGTTTATTGCTGTGATTTACCACCAGTATTATTTAATCCTAAAACCACACCAAATATTTGCTGCAGACCTTCTAAAAATGTTTTATCTTAGTTCACTGCTTTAAATTTTTGAAAGCCATAGGTAGTCTGTCTATAATTTTGGAGTGTAGAGTCTCTCTAATTCATCAAAATGCATTGACTGGATTGTAGCTAAGGCTAAGAGTATAACGCCAACAAATAAAACAATGTGTATGGCACCAACACACATTTTATGAAATCATGCAGCAGTGTCAATTTAATATGTGCTAATGAAATGTATGCTCCACATATGCATGCATAAAACCAGAAATTAAATTAAAGCTAGATTTTTGGTCTGTTCCTTTTCTGGAGAATTACATTGACACCTCTCAACTGTCCAGATTTTTGCACAATGTCCAGATTTTTGCCGCATATTTTCCATCTATTCCTCATAGAGTTTGTAGTTTTCTAGCAAATCACTAAGAATTTAATTCATTAAACATAGATCTCAACCTGCTATTAGGCCAATGTGGAACACAGATCATACATCAGTCACTTGCACTGTCGTGGGTTACTGTACTCCATTTATATTGTTTATTGCTGTGATTTACCACCAGTATTATTTAATCCTAAAACCACACCAAATATTTGCTGCAGACCTTCTTAAAATGTTTTATCTTAGTTCACTGCTTTAAATTTTTGAAAGCCATAGGTAGTCTGTCTGTAATTTTGGAGAGTAGTCTCTAATTGATCAAAATGCATTGACTGGATTGCAGCTAATGCTAAGAGTATAAAGTGCCTAACCTTCAGAAACATGTCAACAACATTTAATAAAAGTCAAGAGGGTTTGTTAATATTTCTTCAAATGCTGTTTGGGTGGCCACCATTATGATTTATGTAGTACATGTTAAAAAAATATGTATGAGCAATTAAAATACAGTAACTATTATTTTAGGCAACTGTACTCTCCCCAGCATGACCTCTCATCCCCTGTGTCAAGCCAAAGTACCCTACACACTGGGGAAGAGGAGATTGCAAACTCCCTAAAAACACTGTTTTAAATAAAAAAATGAAATTATACATGTTTATAATAACTGTTTAAATATTTCATACAATTAATTTATAGCAGACTGTGTTAACACCATTATGCAATCTTGCCGTATGTGATGCATCTGTTTAGAATTCTGGATATTGATGGCTTCAGCCATTGAATCTTACTTGATTTGCATGTGGGAATGTTACTCAGGCTAGTTTATACACGGTACTGCATTTTAATGACTATACTTAATTTGTAAGCACCCTTGGGTGATATCTCCTGCATGACAGATACAGTACTCATTGTGTCTGTATGCATCCTTTACTGATCTACTGATTTTTTTGTAATCATCTAGTTGCCTTTATTACTCTCATCACTGTAGAATGACACTACACATGGGCAATGTTAATTTACTGCCCTTGTAAACATTTGACCGTGCATGCATTATAAGGCTGTTTTTTGTTTTTTTTGGGGTGGGATGTGTTGTGTTATTTCTCACTATACTTCATTTAGTCAAGAAAAAACACAGTGTGTGTCCATGTAGCCAAATGTAGAGAAATTACACAGAAAGAAGGCTCATGTAGTGTTGAACATTGCAACAACCACTACAACCATCAATCCAGTATACTACAGATCAGAGCACTTCTGACAATTATGAAACTGAAATCCACACCAAAGTATCATTGTAGAAATGTAAATTCTTTAATCAAACAGGTAGTGAATGATGAAGCCCACTTGAACCACCATGTAATGATGCCAAAGTCCTTTGTAGGTGAATTCGTAATTTCAGAGCTCTGATTGGCTCCCATTCTCAGGAGCAGTTACTTGATTGAATCGTACACTGCAGTGTCAATTGGCTGTAATTGCAGTATACAAGCCAATCAAAAACTGTGTAGCACAGCCAAAGCTATTTGATTGGTTTGTATATATCAATGCCGGTTGGCAGTAATTGCAGTATACAAACCAATCAAAAGCCATTTAGTGGAGCCAAAGCTGTTCAATGTGGAACAGCAGGACACTGGGTTCATTTATGGTTGAATGCGAAGCATTCCGCATAATCCTGAGCACTTGGCCACTCAGTTGGTAGTTTTGTCTTTTTGGCATTGACTAAAAAATTCTCTTACAGAATGGATGATGTTTTAGACAATATCCAAAAGCCTGGGGGGGTTAGGTACAACCTATCCTAAGCAAAGCAACATGGTCTTTTGACCATGTCCTTCCATGCTAACAGATACTGGATCCCCCCACAGTGACCCCATAAACCAAACCAATTATTATACTATGTAAAATATTAAAGTATAATGTACAATGGTTGCATTTCTTAAGGACTACATTTAGTAGGATTGAGCCAGCAGTAGGGGTATTAATTGACCTAGAAGGTTAGCACTGATGTCCAGGAAATGTTGTGCATTTTTGTTATTTGAGGTCTATGTTAGCCAGTTTGTGGATAGATAGTTGAACTCACCTGGAATGATTGAATTAGATTCAATAGTTTGGGATTCTAATTTGTTGTGTAAGGTTTCATGTGCTATTGGAAACATGGATGAGGTACTGTACTTGGCCGTGATATGGAATGTAGATTTGCATGTGGTTGCCAGACTATGGAGGAATTCTAGATCATTATCCTGATGAATTATTCATGAGATAATGGGATTTTGAGTAAAATCAGACATGCTTCTACAAAGTCACAGACACTCTTATTATAGTATCTAAATGACTTGTGAATATTAAAACTAAGTGGAGAAGGAGTGTTATCAATACAATGGAACATTTTTTTCTATAAGTTTATAAATGTTTATGTTTTCCAGGGTTAGGAAGTTTTCAGGGTTGGGTAACTTTTTGTTTTGGCTTTTAGCACTGGGTAGTCTACATTAATATAGATTTGATCTGAAACATTTTGGTTGTTGGGTGTAGGAGGCTGATGTTGAATAAAAAGTCTATGTATCAGAATACTTCTTTGCAATATACTGATGTCCCAGGAGAGAAGTGTATACCCTAGTAAAGCATGTAGAACTATTTTCCATCTCTCTCTCGCTCTCTCTAAGCTGACATATTGGAACCCCTCCCCCGAATGACACCAGTTGACAATCCAATTGTTGAAATTGCATTTTTGTTTGCATTGTGGTATTATTCATGGTGATGGCAGGATACATAACAGACTTTGATGCAAACACAACAAGCCTCCCTACATCTCCCTTCATGTCATCCAACTTGGATTATCAAAGATTATTCAGTCCTTCATCTGCAATGACCAAGTTGTGTGCATGTCTGGGATAAAGAGATCTAAGGACATTGGAGACATCACAAATTCTGGCACCCAAAAGACATCTAAACATCAATGTATCATTACTCATTTCTGGGTCAGTATGCCTAAGTACTGAGTCAGCTGTAAGAGGATGCTTTATCTGTAGCAATATGACCCACCTGTGTTACGGCTGTCTGCTTGCCACCTTGATGAGTGGTGACCCTTGCTTGTTGTGAAAACAGTAGTGTCTGCCTGTGTTAGGGCTGTCTGCATGCCACCTTGGTGAGTGGTGACCCTTGCTCATTGTGGAAACAGTAGTGTCTGCCTGTGTTAGAGTTGTCTGCATGCCATCTTTGTGAATGGTGACCCTTGCTTGTTGTGGAAACAGCAGTGTCTGCCTGTGATAGGGTTGTCTGCATGCCACCTTGGTGAGTGATGACCCTTGCTTGTTGTGGAAACAATTGTGCATTTAGTGGGTGAGTTCTGATTATGCTTCTGAGGTCAAAGCAAATTAGTACATTGTCGAGGAGTTTCAAGAGGCTTTAGGTGAGATTTTAGTACATCACTTTATGTAAGTTTGGTGTCAGAGGTGTGATTTAATGGTGTTATTGTGCAGTGAGCACTATCTGTATTCATAAGCAACACAAGTGGTTTGCCTCCAGGTCAAATTTATATATCAAAACCAGCATAACAGGATTTTGTGTCCGGTACAAATAAGGGGTTGCCTGTGAGCATGAGACAATTCCTACACAGAGTAAATGTACTTAATTCAAGTAGGCTGGCAACAGAAGTGGAAAAAGCAGCATTGTTTGGAATTCAGATATGAAGATAAATCCAGTAAATTCTGGATGAAATGCTAGCTATAACACTACAAAAGTAGCTTTGTTGTTTATCTGTTAATGAAAGATATAGCAAAGACAGTTATGTTTAATAAGGAAGAGTGGCAGAGTAAAATCAGAAATGAAGAAACAGTAACAGTATTATCAGTAGTACATGGCAAAAATGAACAGTACTATACTATAAGAAATTACACAAGTTACGGGCTTAGGTGCCAAAACAATTTTCACAGTACTGCATGTAAGACATGACACAAGTTATAGACTTAGGTACCACAAACATGTTCACAGTACTGCCTGTAAGAAATGACATAAGTTATAGGCTTAGGTACCACAACAATGTTCACAGTACTGCATGGTAAGAAATGACACAGGTTATATGCTTTGATGCCACAATGATGTTCACAGTACTGCATGGTAGGAAATGACAGAAATTATAGGCTTCTCTGCCACAGCAATTTTCACAATACTGCGTGGTAAGAAATGGTACGAGTTATAGTCTTTGGTGCCACAACAATGCTCACAGCACTGCATAGTAAGAAATGACACGTTATAGGCTTTGGTGCCAAAACCAAGAGACATAGAGGAGCTCTCTGACCATGTAGCCCAGGCTGGTATGACCCTAACCTTGAGTAGCATCTTGCCCTCACCAAGAATGATGCCACAGTATAAAGACAAAATGATCAGTTTCAACAATTGGCTAAAGTATTGGTGTCATTCAAAGAGGATCCAGTGTCTGTCAGCCTGGGATGACATGCTCAACAAGCCACGTTGCTTCGCTAGGGACGGCTTGCACCTATCACCCTTAGGCTTTCATATACTGGCCAAGGCTCTTGCCACCCCCATAGTACCTTTTTCAGGCAAGGCTCAAAGGACAAACCCACCTCCATAGACAACCCAAGGATAAAAAAACTAAAGGTAATGCTACTCAATGCCAGAAGTCTAAACCTCAAGATGCACGCACTCGAGGCTCTCCTCAGTATGGAGAAAATTGATGTCTGTGCAGTAACAGAAACCTGGTTCAAGGCTCCTGAGAGCACCCCAGCACTACCAGGTTATAACTCATACCATGCGTTTCAGCCCCAAAACTCGGACCGAAGCACAAAAGGAGGGGGAGTATCTATATTCATCAAAAATACCTACACCTCCAGGTTAGTGGCACTGCATGAAGCATCAGAAACCATCCATGTGCAACTAACAGTGGGCAAAACTGCCTTTCAGTTTGTAGCCTGCTACAGAACACCCTCCCTATTACAGGAACCCCACTTGGCATTCCTGAGAACACTGGAGAATATGAAGGTCTCTCCAAACACTATGTTATTGGGTGACTTCAACTACCCAAACATTGACTGGGAAAACTACTCAAGCCCAAACACCCTCGCCCAACGGTTCCTTGAATTTATAAACTCTAATGCAATGGAACAACTGGTCACCACTCCCACAAGAGGGAACAACATATTGGACCTGGTCATCACCAACATGGGGATTCTATGTTCCACACCAGTGGTAACCCCCTCATTGGTAAGATCAGACCATAAACAAATTTCCCTGGACATCCATATCCCGTCCCCACCCCCAGCCAAGGAAATCACTGTAAAGAATTTCTCAAAAGCCAACTTTGCACTTCTCAAGACTGAGGTGGAATCCTTCAAAGCCCCTGGGCCAGAGGATAATACAGCCCAATCAGCAGAATCCTTTACAAATGCATTCTATGAGCACCTGCAGGAATGCATGGATCATGCTATCCCAAATAAAACCAAGACTCACTCCTCCAAAAACAGGAGACCGGTCTGATGAACCCCAGCCATAAATAAGCTATACAACAGAAGGAGGAAGCTACTACATGACAGAGCAAAATCCCAAAAAGGGAAGGCATCTCTGATCAGTATTAGCAAGAAACTTTGATCCCTCATAAAATCATCAAAGGCCAGTTTTGAAAGAAAAATTGCCCTAGACACTAAAGATAATCAGAAGGTCTTCATTAGTTATGTCAGGAATATGAAACTCCCAGATATGCTCTGAATTGTTGCATAACGGTACAAAATATACTGAACCTACAGACATAGCCAACATCCTGGCAGACAGATTCAGTGCAAAGTTCTCCCCCTCCCCCCCCCCCCAAAGGAGCAAATGTCTATCCCAACTGAATGTAACCTCCCTGACATCACAGATGCACAGGTGAAAGCTGCTCTCTCCAAAACAATAAACACAGCATCTATGGGACCGGACGGTGTCCCAGGCTGTGTCTTACATGAGCTCCAAGAAGAACTGAACCCTCACATTAAGTCACTGTTCAAACTTAGCCTTACTACAGGATATGTACCCAAAGAATGGCGTACAGCTACTGTGGTCCCACTCCACAAAGATGGTGCCACAACGGACCCTGGAAACTATCTCCCCATAAGCCTGACTAGTCTGGTCTGTAAAGCTATGGAGCATATTATCATGGAACTCATAAACAAAGACATTGGGAGCCTCCAGACACTGGACCCTACCCAATTCTGCTTTGTTAATGGCAAATCTTGCCTCTTAAACCAAGTTGATTTCTTTGAAACAGTTACCAAAGCCATAGATGAGGGCAAGGTAGTCCACACAGCCTACCTGGATCTCGCAAAAGCCTTCGACACAATACCCCACTCGGGCATCATAGATAAGCTTACCAGCTTAAATATCAACCCCTATATCACAAGATGGGTTGCAAACTGGCTCAGAGATAGAGCCCACATGGTCAGAATCGCAGGTGCCATGTCTGAATCCAAACCAGTTACAAGTGGCATCCCACAGGGCTCAGTTCTGGGACCTCTCTTGTTCGGTATATACTTCTCTGAGGTTCAGGCTAACACAGGGGGATTATGGCTGACAAAGTTCGCAGATTACTGCAAACTGGGGGCCATAATCGAATCTCCAGCTGACACAAGCATCCATCCAAAAGGGTCTCACAGAGACGGATGCTTGGTGCCAGAGCCACGGCCTCAAGCTAAATGCTAAAAAGTGCATAGTCATCCCCTTTGGGAAAAACAAGGTGCCCACAAATTACCACATAGGTGGTAATCCATTAAGTATGGAAGAAGTAATTAGAGATTTGGGGACCAACGTAGATAGTAATCTCTCCTTTGATAATCACATTGCCAAAGTGGTTAGAAAGACCTTCTATATAGCCCACCTTATCACAAAAGGGTTCGCATCTAGATCAAGAGAGGTCATTGTGCCCCTCTACTCATCACTCATCAGACCCATAATTGAATACAATGCCCCTTTTGGGATGTACCTTACCCGACACCTGCAGTAACTGGAGAGACCCCAAAAGTACCTCGCCAAGAGGATCATGGGCTACAAACAGATTTCCTATGCAGCTCGACTAAAGAAACTCCAGCTCTACTCAGTTGAGGACCACCTACTCAGAGGCAATCTATGCCTGATGTACAAAGCCATGTCAAATCCAGAATTAATGGACATGCTCCACCTCAAAAAATCCAAGTCCCTTAGAGCTACATGCTCCAGGGACCTAAACCTCAGCACAAAAATAAATAGGACATGCTGGAGGGACAGATTCATTTCCCAGAGGCTCCCCTCTCTCTGGAATAGAATCCCAATTCATGTTAGACATAGCCCCTCACTGACCCACTTCAAGCAAAATCTGGACGCGTGGATGGGAAATCGCAAATTCACCCCTGGGATCTCTTCTGTGTCCCAGCTAGACAGAGGCACAGTAAACTAATCTTAAAAGGGTACCTTCTGTGATCTACTTTACAGAGGCACAGTAGGCTAATCTAATAGGGAGGCGGAAGCCAAATACACTCTGGCTAGGCTTATAAATGTCCTAGGGCAGATAGCCTAGTATCTACCTATGAACCTATGAACAATGTTCACAGTACTGGACAGAAAGAAATTGCACAAGTTATAGGCTTTGTTGCCACAGCAATATTCATAGTACTGCATGGTAAGAAATGACACAAGTTATAGGCTTAGGTGTCACAACATTGTTCTAGAAATGACCAAAGTCATAGGCTTTGGTGCCACAACAATTCTCACAGTACTGCATGGTAAGGAAGGAAATGTTATATTCTTTGGTGCCACAACAATTTTCTCATTACTGCATGGTAAGAATTGACACAAGTTATATTCTTAATTGTTAGAGTAACAGATTTTGCATCAGCATGCACTTTCTGAATAATATTTAGTCAGAATCTCAAATGTCTGTCATTATGTAATGATTTCAGTTTTTGATGATTTGCCAGAAAACCACAAATTTTATGAGAAGGTTGCTAAATCTATGAACATTTTTGGATCTTCTGCAAAATTCTGGAAATTTGAGAAGTATGACTACAAACATAGTGAAAAAGTCTACAAACAACCTTAAGGTGGTACTGCTCAATGCTCGGAGCCTTAACAAAAAACTCTGCACCCTTCAAGCCTTCCTCACTCTGGAGAATGTAGACATCTGTGCTGTGACACAGAATTGGTTTAAAGCCATAGATAGTACTCCAGAAGTGTAAAGCTAGAGTGCCTTCCACACTCTTAGACCAACAACAACACAGAGGACAGAGGTGGAGGTATCTCAATTTATGTTAACAACAAACATATCTCCAGGTTAGTTAAACAGGATGAAACCGTAAAACTCATCCACATGCAAGTCACCATAGATAAGGTCTTTCACCATATCATGGCTAGCTACAGGTCACAATCTATGACCCTAGAGATTCATGACTCTCACCAAAACCTACTACAGGTATCCACCATCCAACCAACGCCCTATTCATGAGTGGCTTTAACTACCCATCTATAGAATGGAAAGTGCACACTGCCTCAAACTGACAGGCTCAATGTTTCCTGGAAGTTAATAATACAACCCCCGTGGAAAATATAGTGCACACTCCAAACAGAGGATCAAACATACAGGATCTAGTATTCACCAACATGGGAGAGCGTAACCCCCCCCCCCCATGCTACATCCTCACTAGCGAGGTCAGATCACAAAGCTGTCTCATTTAAAGGAAAAATTAACCCAGAAAATTCAGCTAAACCAACAACAGTTGGGAACTATTCAAAGGCAAACTGCATCCTATTAAGTGATAGTTTGTCAAAATTCAAGGCTCCCCCAACTCCAAGACCTCAGCTACCTATGCAGAATTATTCACAGAGTTGCTATACAAACATGTTTATGGCTGCATAGAAGCTGTCATACTTACCAGAAATAAACCTAAAACAAACACTAAAAATAAACCCATTGGTAGAATCCTCAGCTAAACAGGTTATATAATAAAAGATAAAAACTAATGGCCAAAATCAGGAAAAGCAACTCTCTTAAAGATAAGTGCTCTCTTAATACAACTAATTAAGTCCATTAAGACCAACTGTGAGGTCAGGATAACCTTGAAGGCTAACAACACATAGAAGGCCTTCTTCAGCTATGTCTGGAACCTTAGAGGTAACACACAGAAATGTACTGAACTGGTGCTGAAAGGTACCACTTATACCAACCAGGGCAATATAGAAAATCTACCGGGTGATAAACTTTATCACCACTCCCCCCCAAGCTCCATCAGGTGAAATCCCCTCCAACATACTTCCATCCCAGCTATCAAAAGGAACCAGGTGCTGGTAGCACTTGCTAAAGCCAAGAACACCACTTCCAGGGGTCCTGACAACACCCCCACTTACCTTTTGAGCAATCTAAAATATGACCTATCAGGACTCCTCAAGGCACACTTTAATTATAGCCATGAAACAGGCTACAGTCCACGTCAATGGAGGCCTGCAACAGTCATTCCTATCCACAAGGGTGGACCATCAACTGACCCAGGGAAGTACAGGCCCATCTGTTTAACAAGCCTAATATGCAAAGCCATGAAACAAATAATCATGAAAATGATAAATAAGGCATTGGAAACCTAACCACACTGGACCCATCCCAATTTGTCTTTGTTATGGAAAGGCCATGTCTCCTTAACGTGGTAGACATTTTTGAGAGGGTTACCAAGGTAATGGATGAGGGTAAATCAATGCATACTGGATATCTTAACCTGGCTAAGGTATTCAGTATAATATTAATTCACTCAGGCATTGTTGACAAGCTCTCTGAGCGAGGTGTATATCCTTACATAACTCTCTGGATTGCTGGCTGGAATCAACAAGTCAAGATTGTTGAAACCACTTTCGCCAAGAGACGGTTAACAGCAGAGTACCCCAGAGCTCTGTGTTGAGCCCACTCCTGTTTGGCATCTACTTCTTGGAAGTCAAGGCTAACACTAAAGGCCTCTGGCTCACTAGGTCCACAGATGACTGTGAATTGGGAGCCATTATAGCTTGCCCCAAGACATCAAAATCTTGCGAGTGGATTTAACACAGACAAATGACTGGTGCCAAAGCTATATCCTAAAAATGCCAAAAATGCACTATAATGCACTTTGGAAAACTGTCAACCCAAGTTAATTAATCCATTGATAAAATGCCCCTAAAAGTTGACCCAGTATGTGTAGACAGCAATCTGGCTTTGACCAACCCAAAGTTAAGATAATAAAAAAAAATAATAATTTTATGTCGCCCAAATTATTGGCAAGGGTATGGCATCTGGTTCCAAAGAAGTTATAGTACCACTCCACTCAGCCCTTATCAGACCTGTCATTGAGTACAATGCCCCCACTGGCATGTATCTATCCAGACACTTGCAACA